>NC_133666.1:493776765-494009265 GCF_037893015.1 Macrotis lagotis
TATCCCATTTTGCCAAGTGCACCTTGCTTCTTATCCAAGAGGTACCTGGATAATCTCCTTCACTATAAAATTCTTAGTAAAGATTGAGTCCTTGGAGTTTGAAACATAATTCTGTGTATCATCACTAACACAAATGACTATGCCTTTTTCCCCCATTAACTTCTAGTTAAAATTTAACTTTTACTGTGCTCAGAGAGAGAGAGAAAGAGAGAGGAAGTTAGAACTGGAAGGGACTTTAAAGATACTTTTCTTATTCCCTTGTTTTACAAGTGTGACATTTAAGGCCCATATTAAATAAACTTATTAAGTTTACATGGCTATTTATTGGCAAAAATATCTCCTAATCTATTTCTCTTACTGGGGACATTTCCCACTTGCACAATCTTGATTTAATTTGTCAGGGGCAGGAATAGATCTAGAAGTTTGGCTCCAGTTACATGTATGGTAACTGTATTTTCTGAAACAAAATTGAGATATATAGTCTGAAAAGGTATTCTTTTTTTTTTTTTTTACAAATTTAGTTTCTTCTCCTGAAACATAAATTGTCCTAGAAAGTCTGAGATTTATTTCCACTTTAACAGTAGCTACAACATTGGCAGTCTAGTTTGACCAAAATCTTTCTTAGATATACAAAAGCATGAATTAGCTAAACGTTTACTAAGATTTCTTATTTCATTTCCAAAGGATATCCCTGTCAATATCAAATTTTGTCTAGAAGGCATGGAGGAATCTGGTTCAGAAGGCCTGGATGACTTGATTTTCTCCAAGAAAGATACTTTCTTCAACGATGTGGATTATGTTTGTATCTCTGACAACTACTGGTTGGGAAAAAAGAAACCCTGTATTACATATGGCCTCAGAGGAATTTGCTACTTTTTTATAGAGGTAGGCTTCTGAGTTTCATCTTTTTTTTTTAACCCATTGGCCACCTGTCCTATTTTCCTCTATTAACATGTATTTGATATGAAAGCATCACAATTATAGATTTAACCAGTTTCTTTTTCTAGATAAATAACTATTGTGTTGTATTTGGTGTCCTGGATTACCTCTCTTGTACAGAGGTCAGATTTCTGGCCATCCAAAACAGGACTCAAATCCATAGGTCAAAAAAATACAAAGTTATCATCTTTAACAGCAAAGAGAGAAAATAGCCTGAAAGCCAGAGGTTTCTCCCAGTATGGTCTTGATAAATGAAATTCATCTACTTAGAGGTCAGCAGCTATCAACCTGGATGGAGATTTTCTGCTACTTGACAGAAAAATGAACAGGCAGTCAAAGTGACATTGTACATAGGAATAGCAGCAGAGTCATGAAAGCACAAGAAAAAAATATCTTTATAAGAAAGCAGAAAAAGACAAGCACAGCTCTTTGGTATAAGGAAGGGCACCCCATCATAAGTTATCATATAATAATGAACAGATGTTTGTCAGATGGATGACTATTCTTAAAAGGATGGTTAACTGTCAAGAAAAGATTAAATTCTATAACATAGAAAAATAGAAGAACTTTAATCATAAATTTTTCCAAGAGTTAAAATTAACAGAATTTTCCCCCAAAACATTAGTTTATATGGAACTATTCATTTTCTATGCAAGTTAACTGAAGTGTTAGTGTAAATCTTAGTATTATCCCTTAGTAAATTTAGTCATCACATTTTGAAACAGTTTGCATTCCTTCATGCCAGGGGATTTGAAAAGTAAATGGAAACTTCCATGAATAATTTTCAGTGACATCTCTCAAATTTGTGCCTAGTTTTTCAGTTTCCACTAAAGCCCCATAATTTGAAGAATTCATGATTTTTACATTGGGGGGCAGTTTTTATTCATGAACAAATATAATTTATGCTCCCCTTTATTAAAGTTCCACCATCAAGCTTCTAAGTAAGATTATGCTTATTTCAAATTAGGTGGAATGCTCTGACAAAGACCTTCATTCTGGTGTCTATGGTGGCTCGGTGCATGAAGCCATGTCTGATCTCATTACTCTGATGGGTAAGCTCAGTTACCAAGGAATTTTTACAAAGCACAATCAATCATTTCTTTACATTAAAGCAGAAGTTATGTATGATATTTGGTCAATATTTATTGATTTGGGGGAAAAAATGTTAAGTGAGATTCATCAATGATTTCTCTGTGTGTACACTATTGAAAATTTGCCAGAAATTTGCTTCCATGTGCATCTTGGTTCACCAAATTAGCTCAGTTCAACTGTATGACATTTTCATGCAATCTTGGTGGACTGTATTTTTTGTAGAGGCCTTTTTTGTCTGTCCAGTGATAAGGAGGCTTAGCTTCCAGAACTATACCTGTTCATCACAGCCAAGGCCTCTGCAAAATTTTTGAAAAAAGACTGAAGTATATTGGAATCATGTTTGTAATTCATGTTACTGTCTATACAGTGTTAGTATCACACAAGACTCATGTTGGATTGACCATGTCATAGCTTCCCTCGGATCCTTCAGTACTCAGTCCTTTCTCCTCTCACTCTGAGTAGTATGACTATTAAGGATTCAGCATAGTTTGTTTTTTTATACTAAATATAGTTTATACTTCAAAAATTTGACTATCTATAGAGGGTACTCTCTCTACTTAAACACAGCCCTTATCTACCTTAGATATTTTTATGAGTTGTTATTGTTTAGTTATTCTCAGTCACATCTGACTCTTTGTGATCCCATTTGGGGTTTTTTTGGCAAAGATACTGGAGTAGTTTGACATTTTTTTTCTCCAACCCATTTTACAGATGAGGAAACTGAGGCAAGTGATTTGCCCAGGGTCTGAGACCAGATTTGAATTCAAGAAGGAACACATCTTCCTGACTCCAGCCTGGCCCTCTATTCATTGTACCCCCACCTCACTACCTTCTTTTATGAGTTGCTGATTATTTGTGGCCAACCTTCTGATGATTAATGTTTCTGAACTTGGCCATTCCTCACTATGTCATGCTCAAAGTCTTTCCTCCTTGATTGGAACTGTCCAGAGTTTGTGCTCCATTGGCCTGGTTTTCAAAAATTCATCTTTGCCTTTGTGCTACAATGAGGCATCAGAGACCTTAGAGAGTGATACACTCAAGTCAGCAATCACTTGTTATGTACTATATAGTAGCATAGTAAAGTGGTAAAGTATTGGATATTTATGGAGAGTTTTTAATATGTCATTTTTCTGTAGGCTCCTTGGTGGACCGAAAAGGACATATTCTCATCCCTGGTATTAATGAAGCAGTGGCTCCTGTTACTGATGAGGAGCGTTTGTTGTATGAAAAGATTGACTTTGATTTGGAAGAATATGCAAAAGATGTAGGAGCAGAGTCACTTCTCCATGACACAAAGGTATGGGTTCTCAGTTTATGCATGCATGCATCTATCGAATCTTGAGGCTTGACTATTGGTAAGTCCTGTGTTTGTGAGTGTCCAAAAGCAAAGAAAACCAAAAAAATAAACAATTTCTCCCTTGGAACTGCTTTGAGTCACAAGAGATAAGAAGAGAAAATTGATAAAATCAATATCAGGATCCTTGACAGGGACTTGCCATATGGCACAGTCTTCTGTCATATGGCTCCACACACAGCTCCATCTTCTCCCTGCCAGGACCAGGGTTAAGATGGTAAGCTGTTTTTCAGAGCCTACCACTTACTAGCCAGGTGACCATGAATAAATCAGTTAATCTCAGAGTTGTCAGTAACTCAAGTTTATCAGCACATTTTAATCTATATATTTGGAAGTCACAAGTCCTAGATGCATTTAATTCATTGTGTTAAGACAAAATTGATGTAGTCCATGATAATCTAAAAATTGAAGTTCTGGCTACTTTTTGCTAACAGTTCTTACTCTTGTTTGTGGTGGTTTTAACCCATTTTGATAAAGGATTTTTTGTTTTCTTCTGCCCTGCTGAACTGTCACCTTTGAATTTTGCTTTAGGTTGGTTGTTGATTTTAGAGTCACATCAAATCAGTATAGAAGTAGAGATCACTGGGTCCTTTTAGGGATCAGACTAGAGAATGGATGTCTTTATACCTACAGAATACTTATTAATTTTCTAGTTTCTAATCTTTGTCTCTTAGTTTCTTTTTGTTTGTTTGTTTGGTTGGTTTGTTTGTTTTTTAGGTTTTTGCAAGGCAATGGGGTTAAGTGGCTTGCCCAAGGCCACACAGCTAGGTAATTATTAAGTGTCTGAGGCTGGATTTGAACTCAGGTACTCCTGACTCCAGGGCCGGTGCTCTATCCGATGCGCCATCTAGCTGCCCCTTCTTGGTTTCTTTAAAGGCAAACTGACCTCACTTAAAATCTTTGCATTTATGATAATAGAAAACCAGTAAACTATTTTAGAAATAAATCCTGGAGACAGCATGGGCATGGTAGAAACTGGTTTAGAAGTTAGGAGACCAGGGTTCTATTCCCAGTCTTATGACTTTGGCTAAATCAGCCTTTCTAATTCAGCTGCTTATCTCTAATTTAAGGTGATTGGTTTACATGATTTCTAAGATATATTCTAGGGCTAAAATTTAATGACTCTGTCTAGACAAAGGTTTTGTTTTATTTTATCAACACATTGGTCCTTCATTAGACTGAGACCACTCTGTATTTCAGATGTAAAATCTGTCAGTGCCAATATAAAATTTCTATTCCATCATGGCATATGAAGTAGGTTTTTTGTTCTTGTTTGTTTTTTGCATAGTTGGCTATGTGAGATAATCTAGGATAAAAGAGTATCTTTATTCAAGGATTTCTAAATACTCTAGAGATAATTTGATTGCCTCTTCCTGAAGAACATCAAAAAGCTAGTAGCTTGTAGTAAACTGTGCCAAAGGCTCCTATGTCTCAAACATAGGTTGATTCTGTCCTCCCTCCTCCCCTTTAATCCTGTCATTCTTCAAATGATCTGTTGAAATGCCTGTTCTGTCAGTGTTTGTAAGGTTTGGTCATAAAATCAGTAATATTAACTGAAACTTTGGAAATGAGGAGGAAAGATTTTTTTTACTTAAGTATTAGTGACAAAAATGTTGCACTACTTACCTCAATGCGTTATCTTCCCTAAATACCAGGCATGATCATAGTTATTTCCTTTAACTTCCTTAACAAAAACTTGCCCTTGCATCTTGAGAAACCGGGGTATACAGCCCAGGATGGTTGTACTTAGCCTATGGCCCCCATTTACTTCTGTTTTGTTTTGATCATAGCATTGCTGAGTTAAAAGGGGCTTCTGGGTCTCACCCCAAGGAATGCAGACTTAAGGTTGACTTGATGAGGGCTGGGTGTTTTTTTTAAACTTCCAGTGACAGGGAGTGTATTTTTGAAGTAGGCCATTCCCATTTTGGATAACCCCAGTTAAGAAGTCTTTTTAGACTAAAAGTTTGCATCTTCCTAATTTCCCATTCATTCTAATTCTTTCTGTTGGGCAAAAAAACCAAGAGATCAGCCTCTTTTACATTACACTCCTTAAGTATTCTGAATAATTAATCCCATTTTTTCCTGAGTCTTCTTTTCTTCAACATAAACTTGCTTGATCTCCATGTGGTTATATTTACATATGATCTCTTCACCATGGTTACCACCTGGATATATGCTAGAGTAGGCTAGAAACAGTATTGGACCCATCATTTCTTCAGGTTTGGGGACTCTTGATTGAGGACATGTATTCCACCAACACTGGTCATCCCTCCTTCCCTCTGTAACTTAGACTCTTAGAAGGTTGCCCAAAACATTGAGAAGTGAAGTGACTGTCCAGCATTACAGTTTATGTCCAAGGTAGGGCTTGAACTCAGCTCTTCCTGGCTCTGAAGCCAGCTTTTTTGCCACTCTCACTTTGCCTCTATTATATGATATACAAAATTAGCATTAGAGTTAGTTATGGATTTTGTGATATATACACATTTTTTTTCTTTTTGGCCTCAGAATTGTAGCAATTTAGAGTTGGAAGTAATCATAAGAGGTCAAGTCTAGTCCCCCTCATTTTAGAGATAAACCAACAGGCTTAGAGGTGATGATTGAACTAAAGTAATACTTTGGGAGTAAACCACATTATTATCTTTTGAATTCAGGTCCTCGTGATTTTATCTCTACGGTTCTTCCCGCTGTCTCATGCTCTCTTGCCATTTTAACTAGATATTTATCCACCATTGTAAAATCACACAAGCAAATGAAGAACACACTACATGGTAACTACAAATGTAAAAGAAATAAGGCCAGGGAAAGTTCATCAGGAGTTTAGTAGGTAAAAGCATACTGTATGGATATGGTTGAATTTCATTTAGGGTCATATAAATAGCCGACATTTTATTTGGTTTTGTTGATGTTTAGGCATCATCAGACCTGTGATTTCATTGGTGTAAAGTATCCCCTGGTGAGGAAAGCCTCCTTTAACCCACACTGGCTAGTACCTTCTGCCCAAAGTTGAAGCCAGTTTGTGTCAGAGTTGACGCTTGAACCCAGGCCTTTCTGGAGTATAGATTTATACTATCCATTTCATTATACTTAACTGCCTTTATTGTTGATTAAAATTTTAAGGGAGAAAAATCTCAATCTCATTTCAACAATGAATATAGTGTAGTACAATCCAACTATATATGTGTGTGTGTGTGTGTGTGTGTGTGTGTGTGTGTGTGTTTCAGAAAACTACTACTGTAAAAAATTTATGATTTTTTTTTTTTGTCAGTTTGAGTTCTACCTCTCCAGTGAAAATCACCACTGTCACATCCTATTAAATGGACCTCATGAGTTTAAAAAAGAAATTACTTGGTGGGCAACATGATGGTGAAATATCTCTCCAGATTTAGGCTGGCCCATGGAAGAGAAACCCACAGTTCACAACTGAGTTTATAATTTTCCTTCCCAACTTGGTAGATTCTGCTAGAGCTTCTGCTTTCTTATCATAACCTCCACACTTCAATAAAATTAGGGTTGATTGGAGCATAGGTATATTATTTAGTTTTAACATATTTCATTGGACTTTATAAAATAAGCAATAACTTCATAACTTGGATTCTTGGATATTGGTGGTTACAAATCTGACTCCAGAGCCTTAAGATGGTGAATGCCATTGTATGCCATTTTATTCAGATTTGCCACCAAGTGAAGTAAGGCTCAATGTACCTATCAAATATCTGATTTTCATTTCCAATCTCTAGAAGCAAGTGACTAACAGCATTTACATTCAAAGCCAAAGCAAGAAATCATGTTATTTTCTTTAACCCCATTAAGTATGTGGTCTTTCTCCTATAGGAAAAAATCTTAATGCACAGATGGAGATACCCATCTCTCTCTCTCCATGGAATTGAAGGAGCCTTCTCTGGAACAGGAGCTAAAACTGTGATTCCCCGAAAAGTGACTGGCAAGTTCTCAATAAGATTGGTGCCAGATATGGTACCTGAGGATGTCGAAAAACAGGTATAATATATATTTATACAGTTGTATAACGTGTGTGTGTGTGTGTGTGTGTGTGTGTGTGTGTATGCTGTATAATATAATGGTTGTCCTGTTTTCTAATAGTCAGAATTGCAATTTATTAAGCTTGCCATTGTAAATTTCTTTAAAACCATGCTTCAGGGGGCGGCTAGGTGGCATAGTGGATAAAGCACTGGCCCTGGAGTCAGGAGTACCTGGGTTCAAATCTGGTCTCAGACACTTAATAATTACCTAGCTGTGTGGCCTTGGGCAAGCTACTTAACCCTGTTTGCCTTGCAAAAAACCTAAAAACAACAAAAAAACTATGTTTCAGGGTCCCAACTTTTAGCTTCTTTACATTCATTTGTCGGAAATTGATTGGGAACAGGTCATGAATATTGAAATGAATGACTAATGACTAATAGTAATAACTACCAAATGTTAGCCTCATATTTATACTGTTTAAAATGAAAAGTTATCAAATCTAGCCAATATAAATGTGTTCTTACAAAGAAAGTATATACAAATAATTGCTCAAATAAGGTAAAGTCAATACTGTATGAAATGTCACCTCTATAATGTATTGCTGAAATGCACCTAGGTTTATAGTGAAGATTTAGCGCTCCCAAATATGTATCCTGCTATAACAAATTCTGTGTTAATGATAAAGAAGACCATGTCTATGGTGAAATATCATTTTAAGCAAAACAAAAGTTTTGTAAATTCTACTCAGTAGAAAGCGAAGCAAAAGGATTTGTGATTGATGATTGCCTATTCAGACAAGTTTGGGAGAGGGTAATCACCAGTTCTCTTCTAGTTAGTTTTACAAAGTTTCCTAAAGTAGATGAGATCTCAGTTTTACTTATGAGAAGTGTGGCAGATTAAATATGCTTAGAACCACTAATGTCTTTGACCTTAGGGGCTAATGGTCATCTATGGTACTTTACTCTTGGTTAATGCTTACAACTTTTTAGATGTTATGGAAATCTTAATTTAAATTAAATGAGACTTTTGACCTGAGGTCCCCATAAAAATAGGTATAAGACAACATTACAATTTTGTCCTGACTTAAGATATACATCATCATTTAAAGTATGATAATTAATATAATTTTAGGCCAATGTAATCATCTATTCTGAGACCTCTTTTGTGTGAGATCAGTATTATTGAAGTTACTTTGTGGTAATTAAAATATTACCAATGTTTTATCCTTCTGTGAAATGACTTAAAAGTTCAGTAATATTCATTCACTATTAACATATGTGAAGAACAGTATTGAGTAGGCACATCCAAATCCAGTATTTGTTAATTATTAATTCTAGTTAGTGCCAAGTTATGCTAAACTGTTCATGTTTTTGTTTATGTACAAAAGGTTGTAAGTTACTTGAATGCAAAGTTTGCTGAGTTGAAGAGTCCCAACAAATTCAAGGCATACATGGGCCATGGCGGAAAACCTTGGGTGGCTGACTTCAATCATCCCCATTATCTGGCTGGGAGAAAAGCCCTGCAAAGAGGTCAGAATACTTTCTCAGAATCTGGGTTTGTGACAGACTCCTGAGCTTGTGGGCTCATTGCACGGTCAGGCCAGCAGGGTGTTTTGGTTTTTTTTTTCATTTGATCCTGCCAGTCCCAGGATCAAATGCTGACTTTTTAGCTTAGCTATTCCTATAATCATCTGCTATTAGAACCCTGAGCAGAACTTATATGAAATGTCTCCCATCAAGGCAGATTTGCAATTTATGGTCTTAGAGCATTGTCTGGGACCTGGAGAAGTTATGACTTGCCCAGAGTCACATGTGTAGCATACCATGTGCCACTGGCAGAACTTGAACCCCAGACCTTTATGATTCTAAAACTACCATCTATCCACTGTTACAGTAAGTTAACCAAGTATTACATTATACTGCTTCTTTCTTGGGTGTTTTGAAAAATTCATGCTGTATTCAGCATGGGAACTCCTTCCAGCAATATAGATAGCTTTTATTCAGTTTTTTTTTTGTTAGGTTTTTGCAAGGCAATGGAGTTAATGGCTTGCCCAAGGCCACACAGTTAGGTAATTATTAAGTGTCTGAGGCCGGATTTGAACTCGGGTACTCCTGACTCCAAGGCCGGTGCTCTATCTACTGCACCACCTAGACATCCGCTTTTATTCATTTTTTAATGAGGGTTTTCTCTGCTTTTAAATTCACCCAATCCTCCATAAGGTCAGTCTCTTGGTCCCTGGTATCCAGTGTCTTCAGCCAGGAAAGAGTGTATGTGTACGCTTTTATATAATTAATTTACCAGTCACTGCTTAAAGTATTTGTCCCCCAAACCCCCAGTTTTATCTCTGAGTCCTCTACACTTCACCACTCTTGAAACTTCTTGACTCAAAATATAAGGATTAAAATTTTACAGCTTGAGTAATAGAAATCAACATTGGTAACAAGATTTTGATTTTCTTTTAAAAGAATAACCTTTTAACTATTTTCCAAATTCCTCTCAGTTTTTGGTGTTGAACCAGATTTGACCAGAGAAGGGGGCAGTATTCCTGTGACCTTGACCTTCCAGGAAGCCACTGGTAAAAATGTAATGCTTCTACCTGTTGGATCAGCAGATGATGGTGCTCATTCACAAAATGAAAAACTCAATAGGTAAGTCTGAAGGGGCCTAGGAACAGCTGATTATATCTTTTGTCTAGAATTATATGTCTTCCACTACAGTAGTGTAGTTTTAGAAAAAAACTATACACTTACTTATTTACCCAAGTCTCTTGGGTAAATGTTTGCTCTTAGTAGAATTAAACAAAATGCACTTTCCCCAAAATTCAAAATTGATTTAATACCACTGATTATCATGAAATGTTCTGAATAGCTTCATTTAGTTCCATAGGTTCTAGAAATTGATTTTGTGAAATTGATTTTGAATTTTACAATTTTCCCCCCAATCTCACTTCCCTCCCCCCCAATCTCACTTCCCTCCCCCCCACCCCCTACAGAAGGCATTAGTCTTTACATCATTTCCATGGTATACATTGATCTAAGTTGAGTGTGATGAGAGAGCAATCATATCCTTAAGGAAAAAAAATAAAATATAAGATGGTATTCTCCATCGCAGATACCCCAAAATTGTGCCTGATTGTTGCACTGATGGAGTGAGCAAGTCCATTAAGGTTGATCATCACCCCCCCATGTTGCTGTTAGGGTGTACAATGTTCTGGTTCTTTCCATCTCAGCATCTGTTCATGCAAATCCTTCCAGGCTTCCCTGAATTTCCATCCTACCTGGTTTCTAATAGAACATTAGTGTTCTATAATGTACATATACCACAATTTGTTGTCATTCCCCAGTTGATGGGCATTCACTCAATTTCCAATTCTTTGCCACCACAAACAGGGCTGCTATGACTGTTTTTGTACAAGTGATGTTTTCACCCTTTTTCATGATCTCTTCAGGGTATAGATTCAGTAGTAGTATTGCTGGATCAAAGGTTATACACATTTTTTGTTGCCGTTTGAACATAATTCCAAATTGCTCTCCAGAAAGGTTGGATGAGTTCACAGCTCCGGTTCTAGAAATTTATAAGTAACTTTAAAGACTAAGAAGTGATTTATTGACATAGAGTAGACTCTTTGGAGGTCAGACTCTTTGTGTAATCCCTCTGCCCTCCCCTGTCCAAATTTTTGAGGAGTAGTGGGGAAAAAAAGCAAGATAATGTTAATTCTCTAGTTAATTGTAGTTGCTTCTTACCTCGTCTTTCTTACTTATATGTTGAGTTATAAAAGCAGTGAGATGATTGGTGGGGCAGATTTTGATTTCATGAAGAAGATAAAGAAGTTAAATATAGGACTTGGTCTAGATTTTTTGTTTTTTTCCTAGGAGTTAAAGTATATGTGTGCTCTGCACATTGTAGCTATTGAACCTTATGATAGAAGCCGATTTGATAACCCTCTCTTATTTTCCTTTAGGTATAACTACATAGAAGGGACCAAAATGCTGGGTGCATACCTTTATGAAGTATCTCAACTGAACTGAGTCAAATATTCCCCACTTTGGAGAGTAACATATCTAACTGGAAAATTGGTTAATCTGGTCATTGGACCATTTTTCATTAGGAGGCCTTTTATTTTTCTCTTCCATCTATAAAAACAAATACTTACAAAAGCCTTGAACATCTGCCATTACTATACACACCCCTATTTTGTAAAACTGGAACCGCTTAGAGACACAAGGCTGTCAAATATTTATATTTGATTCCCAAGGAGGCTCAGAATTTACATGTCATTATCTCAGTGCTCTGTTTCCAACATTGCTATGAAATTACTTTTTTTTCCCTCAAATGGATATTCCACTAAAACAGGAATTCTTAGCCTTGTCTGTGTCATAGACCTTTGAGCAGTCTGATGAAGCAGATTAATATTTTGTTTTCTAAAATTATAATTGAAGAAAATGCTGAATTTCCTTAGAAGTCAGTGAAAAATAAGTTTTTTTCCCTGAAATAAGTTTATAGACCATCTTAAAATTTATTCTTGAACCCCAATCTAAAAAAAATTTAAGTCCTCTAAAAAAAACTTATTCAAATCTCTTGGCCCAAAATACAGAGATTAAAATTTTACAGCTTGAATTAACATTAGTAACAAGTTTTTTATTTTCTTTTAAAAGAATAGCCTTTTAACTATTTTCCACATTCCTTGTCTATTTTATTCCTTATCTGAGTCTTTTTTTTTTTTAGCCAATTCACTTTTATTAAAGGAACTATTTAAGTAGTATGGCTTTTGTTAACATCTCATTCTCTTTCAGCACTGCAGTGAATTGTTAATTCTCTTCAAAATTTTGGCAATTGGTCTTTCCTGTCTTTAGACATTGACAAACTCCATTGAATATAACCATAATAATTCTTTTGTTTTTTTCTTGTATGTGCTGCTAAATAAAAATTTCAAATGAATCCTCATGGTTTGTTCTGAAGTATTCACTGAAGTATTCATTGATTTGTATCTACAACTTGGGCTAGAATTGCAGAAATAAAGTGTCATCTCTCATTGGGGACCTTTTTTTGCTTTCACCCTAGATTGGTCAAAAGTATGTAGTATTGAGGGTGGACATATGAACACAGACCTAAGTTCAGTCCTTCTTGACTGAACTGACAATGTGAATTTGGCAGGTTATTAAGCCTCTCATGACAACTTTACAAGACAGTTGTAGATTGAGGAACAATTGCTTATCTGCATTAGTAGAAGGAGTTAGTTTCTTTTTCTTTTTTGTTTTTTTTTGGAGGGGTTTTATAAGACAATGGGGTAAAGTGACTTGTGGAAGGTCACACAGCTAAGGAATTCACAAGTGTCTGAGGTCACATTTGAACTCAGGGCCTCCTGATTCCAGGTCCAGTGCTCTATCCACTATGCCACCCAGCTGTCCCTCAGTGTGCATCCTTGAAGAAAAACTTACTGTGCGTTAGTGAAGTGATAGGCTTAGGTAAGCAGTGCTACTAGATGAATTCTTATAATTTGAAGAATGTATTCAGTGAAACCTATCTTTCTGTTATTAAGATCAAGTGACCTGGAGCTAACACAAAAGTCTATGAAGAGAAAGCCCATGTGGGCATTATTTGGTTATTTTAGAAGTCCAGTTCATTTACAGGAGAGAGGGGAAAAGATCAATTTGGTATGAGTAAAATTGTTTCTGTTTATTGCATGCATTATCTCCGTGCCAAAAAATGGGAGAAGTAAGATAAGCCTCAAACACTTTTGTCATCCTAATATAACATTAACTTCCATCAAAGAAACTATTAGAGGTAAAGAGAGAATTAGTTCATTCATTACTAAACTGTCTTAATATATACAATGTGGAATCCTCTTTTATTCAGGAACTCTACCTGTATTCACTAGTTGTTACCAACAAATTTTACAGACTTCAAGATTCACAGAATCACAAACAGATTTGGGAGGAGAATAACAAGTAAGCAATGCATTTTTAAAAACCACTTTCTAACATTTTCTTGAGTAGTGAAATGAATTTCTAAATTTAAGCAATGAAATAGTCATGGGAAGCATGTTTATTCATTAGGGGGAAATAAGAACATCTAGAAAAGCCATACATAAGAATAAAGGGAGAGATTTGTGGAAATATATGTAACACTAAAAATCAAATGAAAACAACGGTATCTACTTCCTATGCAAAATATTTTAAAAGACTGATCCCAAGAGAAGGAGTAAGCTGTGAAAATTCTAAAGTGAACAATTTATTGAGACTTCAGGAAAGCAAACAGGAAACATTGATGTCTATCAGTGCCATCTACTGGCCAAATAGTTGCAAGAAATTATGCAAAATGAAGGTAATATGAAAACATGTTTTCTTGTATGCCCTGGATTTCAAGTTGGGAAAGGTATAGATATTTTCTAAATAGCATTCTGAACAGCCACTCAGTGACTACCTAAAGTTGCTTAGTATTTACCTTGTTTATAATTTGACAATTAGAGATCATGCAAGTATTGGGTAGGATGACATAAGGTATGATTAGGCAGAAGTTCATGGGAGTTTTAAGTGGACTGCAAAGGCTGACTGCCAATAAAAGTCATCTTGACATGAGACTATTAATACAAATGTAACTTAACAGGTGGTACCCTCTAGCAGGTTGGGAAGTTTAAGCTGGAAAGTGAACAGGGAAGATGAACTCTTCTCCAGACTCTTCCCTGCGTGAATTAGGACAGTGCAGATTTTTTTTCCAGATAGCACTTCTTTCTCTTTTATTGAGCAAGGAGATAAAATCTTAACTTCCTCCATATCTCTACTCTTCCCTCTTACCTTCAGAAGCTGAAGCTTTTCCTAAAACAAAAATCACCTTGCCTGCTTCACCATTGACTCCTAGCCTAGCAGGTGTACAGTCCCAAATCATATGGATTAAATGCTATTTAGGAGTTTAAAAGATAATAAAGAAAAGCAATAAGATTCTCTTATAACTATTAGTTGTTTGTAGGAAATAGAGGAAAGTCAAAGAAATCAGGAATATTATGTACAAAGTGCCTGCCAACTATAGGGAACAGGAATAAGGTTTAGATTTTAAGGCGGTACTGTTCTTATATTTTATCTTCATTTTATAGATGAGGAAATTGAGACAAGCACATTAAATGATTTACCTAGGCTCACAAAGCTGTTAAGTGTCTGAGACTTTCCTGATCCCAGACCTGATCTATCCAAAACAACACTAGCAGTGTCTAAGGGAGTCCTGCTCTTAATTCTAATTCTTCTGACTTGATCTCATAAGATAACCATAGAGGCTCTTAACGCTCTCCAACTGCCATCATTCTATATCTACCATGCTCATTGCTCTTGCCAGCCAGAGCAGCTGCAGGCAGTATCACCAGCCCTGCAAACAACACTCACAGAAGCCCAGTGTTCAGGATGATGAGGTCATCGTCCCACTGCTTGGCCCTGCTCAGATTGAATCTGAAGTAATTCATATTTAGGTGCAACATTTTATGAGTATTGACAAGTTGGAGCAAGTCTAGAGGAGAATGAACTAAAATGGTGAGGCTCTATTGAAGGGTCTAGGGTTGTTTGCCTAGGTTAGCTGTCTTTAAGTATTTTTTTATTTATTTGTTTGTTTGCAAGGCAATGGGGTTAAGTGACTTGCCCAAAGTCACACAGCCAAGATAGTATTAAGTGTCTGAGGTTGGATTTGAATTCAGGTCCTCCTGACTCCGAGACCAGTGTTCTATTTACTGTGCCTCTTAGCTGCCCCTTTCTATTCATTTATTTCAGAGGAAAATGGATATCAATTCAGAAAGTAGGAGAAATATGTCAAATTAATTAGACTGCAAGACTAAAGTCAGGAGAAAATACTTGTTGAATTGAACCTGACTTTCAAGGTCATGGCTTAAACAGTTAATTAGATTTAAAAACAAGTAGAGCATATTGTATACAGTACCAATGATATTTTAATGTGATTTTCATGTATTCTTACAATTAACATGCAAAAGTAGTTTTCAACAGTCATTTTTTGTAAGATTTTGTGTTCCACATATTTCTCCCTCCCTTTCCTCTCCCTCCCCTTGATAGTGATCTGATATAGGTTATACATATAAAACTATGTTAAACCTGTTTCCATATTAGTCATGTTGTGAAAGAAGAATCAGAACAAAAGGGAAGAAATCTTGAGAAGGAAAAAACCAAAACATAAAACATTTTTCAAAACTGAAAATAGTATGTTTTGGTCTTCATTCAGATTCCACAGTTCTTTCTCTGGATGTAAATGGTATTTTCCATCACAAGTCTTTTAGAATTGTATTTGCATTGTACTGCTGAGAAGAAATAATTCTATTATGCCTGATCATCACATGAAGTTGCTATTAATATGTACAATGTTCTCCTGGTTCTTCCCACTTCACTCAGCATCAGTTCTTCCAAGTCTTTCCAAGTTTTTTCTGAAGTCTTCCTGTTTCTTATAGAACAATAGTACTCCATCACATTCGTATATCACAATTTGTTCAGTCAGTCCCCAATTGATAGGCTTCTCCTCAATTTCTAATTCTTTGCCACTATTAAGGGTTGCTATAAATTTTTTTAACAGTATTGTTTTAAGAACAACTCTGACAATTAATCATGTTGACTATTATAAACAAATTAGCTGCAAAGGACATATGAAGATACTATCTGCATTCAGAGGAAAAAAACTGCTAAATATAAGTTAATGTATAGAATGATTATGGTCTAATGGCCCTATTATAGACTGATTATGGGCATTATTAGGGAATGATTAGGGAGCCTAATGGTAACCATCTCTCATCTCCTTAAACTAGGAGCTTTCCATTCCATGGTAGGGGAGAAGAGTAGAGTGGAACAGTGAGCAGATTAAATTATAATAGTCATTTGTGCCAGTTAACTCACAAGTGTTTCACCTTAAAATATACTATTTCACTATATAATATTTCACTAGGCAGGGTATATTGTTTGCCCTAACCCATCACTTTCTTTGATGTCCCATACCTTCTTATATGTGAACTGTTCAGACCCCTTCTCTCCTGCTAGTCCAGGGTTGAGCTCACATCTGCCCAGCTCTGCAGGCTAGGAAACTCCCCCCATCAAATACTGTGTGCTCTCAACTCTGAATAAATTATCTCTTGTGTTCTCGTGTCTCTGAGTCCCTCAAAATTGCCTGTGAATGATGTAAGGTCTACACAGTTCTCTGGAAAATCACTTTGAGGACATCATGTTCATTTCACTTCTCTTGTCTGGAATGCAATCAAATCTTTCCAAATGCCTAAGGACTCATTCTTTAAGACTCAATTTAAGGGGCGGCTAGGTAGCCCAGTGGATAAAGCACCAGCCCTGGAGTCAGGAGTACCTGGGTTCAAATCTGGTCTCAGACACTTAATAATTACCTAGCTGTGTGGCCTTGGGCAAGCCACTTAACCCCATTTGCCTTGCAAAAATCCTAAAAAACAAAGCAAAAAAAAAAACAATTCAAGTCTAGCCTCTTATCTAAGTCATTTCTTATTTATTCCACTACACTTATTTAGACCTCAATCATTTTTTCCTTTTAATATATCTTAACTTACATTAATTTATTTCCATGTTCTTTCTTATGTATGTGTGAATGGACCTTCTTTTCCTTAGACTGTAAACTCTAAGGGAATTGAGGGGATTACTGACTTCATGTTATGACTAAACTTTGGAGCTAGTTTAGTTTCTATTCATTTATGGGTCCAGTCCAACTTCTGGCCTGTGAAAAAACTTTATTCAGTTGTGGGAATTGGGAAAACCCTTATTGCACTTATTGAGCCTCTATAACTGAAAAACTAGACCACCCCTACTTTATACTTAGAGCCACTTAACTAAGAACCTAGGTTATACTGACCAAAAACTCATCAGATCCAAAGATTGATATAAGGAATTTTCTCACAGTTGTACATTTCAAGCCACTCAGAGATTTTATTTGAAAACTTATCCTGTAATAATTAATTAGTAATTGTTTCCAAGTTCTTTTGGATTGTTTACAGACATTTGCAGGAAGTATCTTTTTCCAAATTCAGGGAATTGTGTTTGTTCCTTATCCCCCTTCCAACTTGGAAAGTCCCTAATCTTTCATTAGAGGAGAATTCAAAGAGGAAGCTGCTGACCTATCTCCATCCCATGGTGGTGGCTGTAAGGTCATGGCAGCTAAAGTGGAAGGATGCAGTGAGCCTGAGACTGGATCTCAGTACCCTAGTTCCCTCTTCTGTTTTGTGTTTCTTTCCAGAGCATAGGTAACCAAATATCAATCTCTTGGAGAGTTTGAGCTCAAGATGTCAGGAAATCCTGGATCTTTCTTACAAGAGGTCCCCTCTTTATATCGACTACAGCACTTGTTGGAGGGGAAGATGGCCATGGATGGAGGATGAGCCCAAGCTCAGGCCTGGCATGCCAGAAAATGTGGACCTGGAAAGACTTGTTTGAACAGTGTGGTGTGGAATTAAAATGTGAAATGCCTATTGAGCAGGCAAGCAAGCAGCTTGATGTTATAAGGGTCAGCTTATTAAAGCAAATTAAGTAGATATAAGTTATTGCTCTTGTTTAAGTTCTATCAATGTATGTTTATGAGTTTTGTGTGTTTAACATTTCCTTGATATGGGGGAGGAAATATGTCTGAAATACATTATATTTTGAATATTTCTTGAAGGAGGACCCTAGATGCAAGAACTGAACAAAATCTAAGCTTTAAGTAGTTTTCCCCAAGGTTCCTGAGGGGTATGTAAAGAGCCAAAAAAATAATGAGACAAAAGAATCTCTTTTTGGAGATCAGACTCTCCCAAATTGGAGACATGCTCCAATCCAAACATGCTCAAGTCCAGAGCATGGAGAGGGAAAGGATGCAACTCCCCCAATCCCTAACCTCCTAGACTCAGCAAAGGTTCTTATTGTTAAATATAAGTGCTTTTGTTTGTTTTTCTCCTGGTTGTGTTTCAATATTTCAGGTGACAGTAAAATGGAGAGAGGGACAGGGAGTAGGGAAAGGGAGGGAAAGAAGGAACATTAAAATCTGTTTGCATATGGGATTTATTGGGGGGGGAGTATCTTCCCCTCTTATAGGACAAAAGCCAGAAGTCTATCTAGTAACTGGTACAGCTCAAAGTTGGCACTAGTAAAAGCAGGAGAGGCTACAGTCACATGAATGTTGGTAGCAGTGATGTGATGCTGTCAGATTAGAAATTCCTTCAAGAAGTCAATATTCTCAGGGCATCCTAGAACAGACAGATCAGGGCAACCTCTGAGAGAATTTCAGTTTCCAAAGATTTACTGAATAAGAAACTTCATCAACTCATATTCATCAAATATGTACATAGACATATATATCCTTAAGCAGTCCATATATATATACATATATACATATATATATATGTATATATGTATATATATATGTAGGCTCACAGATACTATCCTCCCCATTAAATTATCCATACTTTAGAGGATTCTTTATACATAGTTAATATATAATTACCATGAAGTAGCATGAAAAGGGTTGTGCCAAGCCTCCCAAGGAAATTGAAGGGGCTGCCCCTCTCTATCTTCCTATGCTGTCTCAGGGCCTTCCTTTCAACTTGGTCCAGTGGTGCCTGGTACATCTGGCCCTGGCTGGGTTCTATTCATCCTTTTTCCTTAAGCAGTCCAGTTCATGGTAATGCTTGGGCCTCCCTGGCACATCTTTGGTGTGCTTACTACAGTCCCTTGGTTGTTTTGTTTTTCTGTGACCCCTTTTATCCTTGCTAACTTGACCATTTCCATAAATTTTTCATATTGACAACAATAAACATTTAACACCTTCACACAAACTGCACTGAAATCTCACCTTTCTTTCTTGATTTAACAACATAAAATTAGATTTTAATTTTCTCTTATAATTGCTCAAATAACTCATTAACATAAAATCAATTTTAGTTCCCTCTAATAGTGCTACCTGGCAAAAATTATAATTACTGAGTAAATCCATTTCCAATGCAGAACAATGTTCATATTGATCATCTTCATTCTTTTATTTTTAGGTATTGTTTTTTTGCAAGGGAAACAGGGTTAAGTGGCTAGCCCAAGGCCACACAACTGGGTAATTATTAACTGTCTGAGACTGGATTTGAACCCAGGTACTCCTGACTCCAGGGCTGGTGTTTTATCCACTGTGCCACCTAGCTGCCCCCATCATCTGCATTCTTTCCACTGGAGCTATGTGGTATATGAGAGAATTCCCTATCATCACTGGACTTAGAAATGACACACACTAAGTACTATACTTGAACTGATCCCGTTTCTGAGTTAGCTATTTACACCAGATTGGTCTCAATATTTTGAAAATTTTCATCATTTTGTATAAATTTCTTTTAATTTTTTCTCCTTTTTAGGAAGTAATCCAAGAAAGATAGATGTTTGGGATAGGAATGGATATTAGGATTTGCTTCATCTTTCAGTTATCCATCTTAATTTTCCTGTCCTGATGTTTCATTGAGAATGGAAGACCAATATTGGGCACTTTCTAAATTCCTTTGATACTACTGATGCCTAACCAGAGTCTCTGGAAAATTGAGTGGATTTAAAGAAAATAAATTAAAACTAGCATCCATGCTCCTGATTCCAGGGCCGGTGCTCTGTCCGCTGCGCTACCTGGCCATCATCATCATCATCATTATTCTTATTATTTTTGTTGTTGTTGGTTTTTTATTATTATTATTATCATCATCATCATCATCATTTTTTTATTTTGGTTTTTTTTTTTGTTTTTGCAGGGCAGTGGGGTTGGGGTGACTTGCCCAGGGTCGCACAGATGGTGATTATTGGATGTCTAGGGCTGAATTGGGGCTCAGGTGCTCCTGACTCTAGGGCCAGGGCTCCGTCCAATGTAGCACTTTAGCTGCCCCTATTATTATTATTATTAATTTTAATTTTTCCTCTTTCCTTTATTGCTCATGAGGGTCTATATTTTTTGAGGAGAGGGGGTATTATGTTTACTCTTAAGAAATTTTAAAAATGTATAAAAAACATCATTTGTACAAAAATAAAATAAATATAAATTTTAAAAAAGCTAAAAAAGTATATTGTTATGTGACTATTGTGGTATTAAACTAAGATTTTTAAAAATGAAGCATATTTTTAGTGCCTTAATTTTAAATATTAATATTTGGTAGGAGCAAATATTTTATTGTATTAATAAAATAATTAAAATATAAAAAACAGCATCCAGGAATTATTACCAGCAACTTATTACCATACTTTATTCTCTCTAAATGTTTTGAAGTAACTTAAAGGGGAGTGAGAAGAACACTGGACTAAAAGTAAGGAAGCTTCAGTTCAAGCACTGGCTTTTAGCCAATGACTAAATGCCTTAACAATTGCTTAGTTTTTCTGCACAATTCTTCATTTCTAAAATGAAGTGATTTTTTTTCCTACATGATCTAAAGTCATTTCAGACTTTTAACATTCTATGGAAAGTACCTAAAAGTAGGTTCTAAAGTAATGGTTCTTTAAATTTTTGAATTCAGGACCTCTTTACACTCTTTTTTTTTTTAGGGGTTTTTTTTGCAAGGCAAATGGGGTTAAGTGGTCGGATTTGAACTCAGGTCTTCCTGACTCTAGGGCCGGTGTTCTATCCACTGCACAACCTAGCTGCCCCTAGTTCTTTAAGGACACTAGGGAACCATATTATCTAATTTCAGTCAGTATATTTATTAAGCATCTGCTTTGTTACAGACAAAATTGTAGTTGCTGAGGATGTTAAAAAAAAGGTAAAGGACAATCCCTGCTCTCAGGACTTCAACGGGTGAGAAAACATTCATGCAACTATGTACAAAGAAGCCATATATAAGATAAATTGGAAATAACCCAAATCAAGAAGATACTAGAATTAAGAGGACTTGGGAGACTTCCTGTAGAAGAGAAGATTTTAGTTGGTATTTGAAGGAAGCCAGGAGAACCAGGAGGCAGAGATGAAGCCATTCCAAATATGAATGACAGCCAATGAGCACACCCAGAGTAAGGAGACCAGTGTCACTGGATTGCCTAGTACTTCGGATGGAGAGTGTAAGGGGAAAGAAGACTGGAAAATTGTAGGGGTGGGCCAAGGTGGGGAAGGTTTAAAGAGTTTAAGATACCAAACAAAGGATTTCCTATTTGCTTCTGGAGGTGATAGGAGCCATTGGAGTTTATTGCGTTTGTATAAGGGATTAGGGGAGATGTAATATGGTCAGACCTGTACTTTAGGAAGATCACTTTGACAGCTATGAAGTATGAACTGACATGGCAGGAAGACCAAACAGCAGGCTACTTCAATAGTTCAAACATATTGTGATGAGGGTCTGCACCAGGGTCATGACAGTGTCAGATGAAAGAAAGGGACATACTTGAGAGATGCTAGGCAAGGTAAAATCTATAGATCTTGGCAACTGATTGAATGGGCAGGATATGGGGGAAGGTGAGAGAGAGAATGAGGAGGAATGATGGTACCTAGGTTTGGAACTTGGGTGACTAGGAAGATAATAGGGCTATAAAGTCAGGAAGAAGAGAAGATAGGGGGAGATTTCACTTATTCCCCATCATCACTGAGACTTAAAGACATTCTTATTAGACCAAATGCTTTAATTCACCTCTCTAAGCACTCAGAATCAATAAATCAATGTTCAAAAGATTCTCACATTTTGTTTTATATCTCATCAGTGACCCGAGAAGGTCCCTGAGCTAGCTGGTTATCAATAGCATCTGATGACCTTCAGAACACTACCTCATCTCATTGTTGTTAGTATGGGACACATTGTTTCTTTCTTTCCTCATCTGTAGAACTGACTGGATTTCTCTGAAGCTTCTTTGTTTTCATCTTGTGACCCTGAACTTCCTCTTGAGAGGGGGCATGAACTGACGGGAGTTTGTATAGCTATTAAATGGGACTGGCTCAGTAATTTCGGCGTGATTTTTGCTTCTTTTCTCTTTAGGGTCCAAGGTCCCTGTTTCAGGGCTCAGACCAGCTTCCAAATGGATCCCAAACTAAAAAGAATGGTGAGTACAGAGAAGGCACCTCCATCCTGACTGCCAATTAAGATTGGTGATCTGTAGAGTTGACAAGATTGCAGACATCTTATTGAAGCTATTTAAGGAAAACTGAAACTTGAGCTTCTTATATAGGAATAGAATAGGTCTCATCAGCACAAATAGGTCTTCTCTATGTGTTAAGTCCAGGTTTTGAAATACCTCTCTGAAGAAATATTTTACTAACACTTTTGATTCTTATATTTGATTCTTGAAAAGAATAAAATGGCATTTCTTCTAAAACTTTAGGAAATTCAATCCTTTTGGGAATTTAGAATCACTTAATTAATCCAACTAGATGATGGGGGGGGGTGTTCCTTCTCATTTTTTCCTCTTACTGGTAAGGTTGATGCTTGGATTGATTTGTATAAATGCTACATTGTTAATTAGTGTATGGTTAGGATTCTTGCTCAAAGTTTTATTGGTTTTATAAGTTATTTATTCTCAAGGGACCATTGCTCAAACCAATGACAGATACTCTTCACTCTGGTATATGTGAGATACCTATTCAGTGCTCAGTACTACCGAAGAACAGAGGCAAAAAATTATTGATGTGGTGTTTCATCATTGTGAAGGAGTACATCAAAATGGCAAGAGGTTATACATTACTGAGGAAGATGAATGATAGTGAAGTACAAGGGTATGTGTTGAATTTAATAATTCTAAGTTCCTTTTCCTCAACTCCCTCTGCTTTCTTTCTGAAGAGTATCAAGAAACTCCTCAGGAAAATAGTCTAAAGTTTAGAAGAAATATTTAAGTCTGAATTTCTGATGAAAAGCCAGAAATAAAGAGGGTAGGTTTACTGGCTGACCTACATGTAAATGGATACAGTCCATAAGCCAAGAAGGGGAAAAGGCCTGCTTCAATGCTATCTGGACTTTAATAAGCAACAACAAGAAAGAACCACAGATAATGTTTTCTGATGGACGAAAAATAGGGGAGAGGCAGCCTGTGATCTGGTTGTATCATAAACCCTAAAGGTTTGCCCTGATAAGAGTTTAAATCTCCCAAGTTCCTTATTGTCCATAGTCTGGAAAAAGTAAAACTTGTGAATCAACACTTTGTTGAAGATGGGATTATTACCTTTATTTTTTCACTTTCTTTAAAGAAACAGTGTTACTATGTAAAGAACAGTGTGCTAGGCCATAAGATCTGAAAAAGTGAAACATTCATCATCTAAGTTCCCAATTCAGAATTTAAGGAAGACTTATCTCTTCCTCACCACCCCCAAAAAATCATTATCTTTTCAGAACAATCTAATATTTTCTTAGTTGTCATCATCTTTTTAAAATAAAGTTGTAAATAGAAGAAAACTTTATTTTTCCCCCCACTTGGTTCTCTTTCCACAAAACAAACTTTATATCTGTCTCATACCTTGAATGGAGCCTCTATTAGGAAAATTTACAGTTTTGTTCATGAGTGAATAAAGTTTTGCTGAAATGAAGCAAGAAAAAGCTAGTTGTTTCTGAAATCCAAGTGACTTAAAGGGAAACATAGAACATTCATCATTTGAGGAATAGAAAACAAAAAGAAGGCAGCTAGTAGCACATTGAATATAATCCTGGGCCTGGAGTCAGAAAAATTGGAATTTAAATTCAAACTCACTCACCTGTTATCTATGTGATTCTGGGCAAGTCACTTAATATCTGCCTCAGTTTCCTCATTAATAAAAAACGGTTGTTGTGAGAATAAAATAAGGTAATTATCAAGTTCTTTCCAAAACTTAATAAATACTAATTATCATGACTATTTTTTATTATTAGAAATAAATTCAGAGGTCTTTTAATTTTATTTTTTTTGCTTTTTAAATGCACACCCACTGCTCTTCCCTCTAATTTCCTATTCTTCTCTCAGTTCACAGACCACTCTGGCAGGGCAACAATCCCCAGCGAACATTTACCTCACCCATTCACTTACTTGCTCCTGCAAATTCCCTTCCTCCTTCCACATTTCCTACCCCCAAAGTCAGAAATTAATCATGATTAATAAAAAAGGTTGGATTAATTCAGGGGAGCTATTAAGAAGAGATTCAAAAATAATCAGATCTGTGATTTCATTGATTCAAGGATAAAGCAAACTTTTTTTAAAAAACCAGTGCAGATGGTGCTTGCTCAGCAATTTAAAGTATTCATCAACTACCTAGGGCAATGAGAAGTCAATGACTTGCAGAGATTCATATGGTCAGTGGGTGTCAATGGCAAGACTTCAACATAAGTTATTCTGACTCCTTAACCAGGTCTCTAAGTAGTATTTTAAGCTAACTCCCTCAAGATATAACAAAAAAGTAAATTCTTCCCAGAGTATAGATATTATAATGTTATAAACATTAAAGTGATAGTCAAACAGTCTGAAAATCATCCGATGTCATCAAGAATACTTCAAGAGGGGCGCCTAGGTGGCACAGTAGATAAAGCACTGGCCCTGGAGTCAGGAATACTTGAGTTCAAATCTGGCATCAGACACTTAATAATTACCTAGCTGTGTGACCTTGGGTAAGCCACTTAACCCCATTGCCTTGCAAAAACCTAAAAAAAAAAACACTTCAAGAATCTGTGCTCTAGATGAAAGGTCACTCAAAATTTTAAAAAAAGCACCTGTTATTCAACTTCATTATCTTATCTCTTTTGCTAACTCATTTTTATTACCTTTTCTTCAGCCAAGAAAAACAATGAAATATCATGATAAAGTGAATCCAAGATTGGTCCAATACTTTCTCTTAATATGGCATATGGATCAAGGGTCAAATTTCTGTTGGTCAGATTAATAAATCCTCTTAATTCTTGTTCAGTCACTTCACTCTTTGTGACTCCATATGGAATTTTCTTGGCTTAATTTGCCATTTCTTTCTCCAGCTCATTTTACAGATGAGGAAACTGAGGCAGAGTTAAGTGACTTATTCTGGGTCATATAACTAATTAAGTGTCCAAGGCAAGATTTGAATTCATAAAGATGATGAATATTTCTGACTCCAGGTCTGGCATTTAATTCATTTAGTCATCTGACCATCTTTTAACTCTAGTTCAAACAACATAATCCAGATCTCTACCTTAAATTCATTCTAGGAGTTTTGTTGTCACTAAATAGTTTTCACTTTGCAAAACTAGCCTATGTGAGAATCTGTATTTCCCCTTAAAAAATATACCTGTGATATAGGTAAGCTCCCAACAGGTGAAACCTCATGGTGTCCAATGCTCTTGTTTCAAATGACTAGTTTTATCATAAATTTTATCATAAATTAGTCAATTATACTTTTTAAAAAATCAAAATAAAAAAATATGTGGTCACTTCCAGCCTACCCTAATGCCTTTTCTAATAACCTTTAGTGTTTTTTAAAAATCTTTGCTTCACATAAATGGTATTCTGTCTTTTTGTTTGAAGAGAATGACTTTCTCTGGGATCTGTAGCCAGATCTATAGGTATTTAAAAGACCTTTACAGTTTTTCTTCTGCTTAATATGAGTCACTTTGATTAGCAATATGAAACTCCCTAATACCATTTTTTTCATTAAGAAAAGAGAGAATTTATTTCCATGAAACAAGAGTTTTTCCCTTTCCATCATGCATTTGATGGATTAATTATTGGCAACAGTTTCTTTATAAGCAGTTCTAGTCTACTCCCAACTCTTCAAATCTTCTGAAAGGAGATAAAGTCCTTCTCCAAGAAATACATTTTAAAATGTGTTTATTTCTGTATACACTTATGTACAAATATTGTTGATAGGTATATCTAAATATATATTTATAGTTATGCATTCCATATCATGGAGATTAAGGGATAGCACCTCTATGATCTAAAAAAAAAATTTGAGTGCTCATATCAAAGAAATTTGATTTTTTTCTCTTTCTTTTATGGGGTATTTCCAGGATCTTATTATAAAATTTGGGTTAAGTAATTGGTCATAGGCTCTGTGTTATCTGCTGGCCTCCATGTGTTGTTGGTAGCTTCTGCAAAACTCCCCCCCAAATTTCCATTTAATTTCTTATACTGACCTTCTATATATCAAAACTGTAATGGAGAAAGTTGGAATGTAGAAGGGATAAATGCATTTCTAAAATACTATAGGTCTGTGAACAGACTACATGTATGTCATTAGAGTATTAGTCTACCTTCGTTTTGGCCATAGCCACCTAAAAATAATGAATTTAAGATCTAGATTTTTAAATCAATCAATGAACATTTATTAAGTGCCTAAATGCCAGGAACTAGGCTAGAAGCTGGATAATACAGATACAGTAAATAAAATCATCTATATCTTTAAGTTCATTCTTTTTTCTATAAAATATTAAATTAAATATTTAAAAATACATTTAAAGGATAGAGCACCAGCCCTGGAGTTCAAATCCAGCCTTAGATATTTAATAATTACCTAGCTGTGTGGCCTTGGGAAAGCCACTTAACCCCATTGCCTTGCAAAAAAAAAAACCTTAAAAAATTACATTTAAACAGAGCCCAACATTGTTTTTTTAAAATATATCACATGATTTCTTCACATATAAAGATAGCCTTCTCCTTTCATATCTTCTAGTTTCAAATCTAGGGGTGGGGAAACTTTTTTTCCCACTAAGGGTCAATTGGATTTTATAACATATTTTGTGGGCCTTTAAACATTTAATTTAATTACTTCACCAGTACAAATGCTCCTAGAGTTATTGAATTTCATTTCCCACCTGTGGTTGCCTTGGCAGTACCAGGGTAGGTCAGATGTTCAGAATGGGATTTGAAGAACAGGACTTGATTAGGCCTTTATTTCATTCAAAACTCCTATTTCATACTAGCAAAACATAAGACACTCTGATAGGGTTGCTGAAGATACAAAAAGCAAAAATGTCCTTTGATTTATAGAGATTACAGCCCAATGGTTCTATCCCTTCCTTATCAAAAAAGACCAAAATGACTTCACTATGTTAGAGATGAGTTACAGTGTGTCTGACTGTAACTGATCAGACCAATATGAACCAGTAATGCTCTACCACAGGTCAAGCACAAATAGTCCAGGTGAACATGTGGGATGGTTACTCTAAACCTGCGCATGTCACATTTCCT
The DNA here is from genome assembly GCF_037893015.1 of Macrotis lagotis. Lineage (NCBI taxonomy): Eukaryota > Metazoa > Chordata > Mammalia > Peramelemorphia > Peramelidae > Macrotis > Macrotis lagotis. Next base: position 493,804,201 of record NC_133666.1, read on the forward strand.
TTGAGTTGCTTCCATTATTGCTCATAGAGTACTCACTGAGGAGGGCACGTCATGCTGGGGTGATCCTGTGCCAGCCCAATAAACTGTGATAATATCCTTTCTTGCCCAGTGACCAGAAAACTAGACAACCTAGAATATGCAAAACTCTCCCAAAGAAATTCTTGTTCCTAGGATCCCTAGAAAGTATGCTTACCTCACTTCTGAGGAAATCTCTTTTCAGTCAAATTATGTCATGTGTGGGAATGTTTCCCTCTCTACAGAGGGAAAAGTTTAGGACGGTAGTAAAGGGAAATCCATACTGTCTCCATTTTAGAGGAACTCATTGAGTTAAACTGGCTTATTCCCACTGTATTCCCACAAATAAATTATTCATTCATTCAAATTATTCCTATTCCCTGCCCAGTGTCATGGATGTTGAGACTAGGAACACAGAAAACATCAAAAAGAAAGTGATGCTAACTTACCAGAAGCACAGAAAACAAGTCAAAGGAAAATTGAAATACCTACTTTAGACAAGTTGAGGGGCAGCTGGATGGCAAAGTGGATAGAGCACTGCCCTGGAGTCAGGAGTACCTGAATTCAATTCTGGCCTCAGACACTTAATAATTACCTAGCTGTGTGACCTTGGGCAAGCCACTTAACCAGATTGCCTTGCAAAAATGAGAGAGAGAGGAGAGAGAGAGAGAGAGAGAGAGGGGAGAGAGGGGAGAGGGGAGAGGGGAGAGGGGAGGGGGAGAGAGGGGGAGAGAGAGGGGAGGGGAGAGAGGGGGAGGGGGGGAGAGAGGGGGGAGGGGAGAGGGGAGAGAGAGGGGGGAGAGAAAGGGGAGAGAGAAAGAGAGAGAGAGAGAGAGAGAGAGAGAGAGAGAGAGAGAGAGAGAGAGAGAGAGAGATGAGTTTGAGGTGTGTTTCTTGGATCACTGCCATATAAATTCCTGAGATTTAAATGATAGATGCAGAAAGCCAGCTAGGAAAGTGTGGTCACCAGCTACCAACCTAGTAAAGGCTGACCCTGTAACTGAGGCTCAAAGAAACTGGCTTGTTTAATTCACAGTAATTAGTGGCAGAATTGGAAATGGAAACTAGAACACTTGACTTCCATTCAAGAACCATTCCTTTAGGACATGCTACCTCCCTTAAAATTTTTACTTTGACAACTTAAAATCATTATTGTGAATGTGCTCAGATGCCTTGGGGCTCATAAAGGGCCACATCCTGCTTCTCTAATTCTTGTGCTTTGATCACGTTTTTTTTTCCCTGTCTCTTCACTCCCTGCCAGCAGTCTCTTCTAATTGTTGTTGGTGCTCTTGGGAATCCTCTCCCTCCCATCCAACTTGCTGCTTTTTTTTTAATTTCTTGTGGACTTGGGACCTTGAAGTTGAGTTTGTAAGAGCTATGTGTAATCTAATAGTCAATAATTATAAGTGGGGAAAGTTCCTAGGGAGTAAAGGGCATGACCATGCTGTCTTTATGAGGGCCATTTTCTTTCCTGTTTTTCTTCTGTCAGGTTCTTGATTTGAGTTCTGGCTGTTTGAATATGCTATAGTTGTGGTTTCTGATCAAGTGGGAATTACCTGTCAATATAGACAATCACACGTTTAGGTCTGGAAAGGGTTTTGGAGATCTAGTCTGACCCTCCCCCACCTTTTCTAATATTAATCCTATTTCACAAGAAAGCTCCAAAAGAATGGGAAGAAAGTGAGCAGGAAAGTCATGAGAAAAAGGACAAGGTGACAAAGATAAAGAAAAAAGAATAGAATGGAATGATAAGAAACGGTCTCTCACTTTACTGGAAATTCATTTAGACAAACAGTTAAATTCTTACTATGTGTAAGTATTTTAGCTAGGCAGCAAGAATACAAAGTTAAAATTAACATAGGCCCTACCTAGAGATTACAATCTACTAAGAAATATTGTAAGTGTATATATTACATTTACCCAAGCATGAAACAAAGGAGAAAACCAAAGTACACTAGAGAAATATGAAGGAGAAACCAAATAGTAAGGAATATCAATTCTTCATTCTTTCCCTTGGGCTTTTGGCCAGGTCTTCTGACTTCAGGTCCAATGTTCTATTCATGGCACCGCCTAGTTGCCTTCTACCAGTGATTGTTACAAGTTATGATTGTAACAGTGGAAATTTCAAGCACCATAGTAAACCAGTTGAGAGATAATTTGAGGTACCTCCATTATCGTCCTCAACCAAATCTTTTTTATTCTTTTTTTTTTTTTGCAAGGCAATGGGGTTAAGTGGCTTGCCCAAGGCCACACAGCTAGGTAATTAAATGTCTGAGGCTGAATTTGAACTCAGGTACTCCTGACTCCAGGGCAGTGCTCTATCCACTGCGCCACCTGGCTGCCCCAAATCTTTTTTATTCTTAAACTCAAATGGAACCAACACCTTCAGGATTTCTTTTCTTAGTAGACCAGTTCATACTGTCCTTTCCCTTATCTGAATTCCTCTAATATTTTCTTTATCACTGGTTTGAGCACTTGCCAAGTTCTGCCTCACATTGTCTTTTAAATTTGAACATGATGTCTTGCCCTTTCAACTAGGTTGCAAATTACTAGCCTGAGATTAAGTAAAAAAAAATATCCTTTTCCTGATTTCAGAACACCTAATACAGTGGATGGTACCATAGGAACTCATTCTAGGAGCTCAATAAATGGTACTTAAATTGAATTGAAGCAATCCGAGGAGAGATTCATATTTCATTTTCACAGTATAGTCTGAGTATTCTCATTATCTTAGCATCACTATTTTGGGAGTTCATATGTTTATAAAGGGGTCTTGTAAGAGAATTACAGCTTATTAGCCATAATGCCATGGCAATGATGGAAACTGTGGCTTATTAGACAAGGAGTGAACAAATGGTCTCCCTGTGGCTTCTTGGTCTACCTCTCCTTTCTGACCCAGCACTTTATGAAATGACTTGATGAACACCAGTAGGTCCAGCTATCCCAGAGGAGCTCCCAACTGGTTTAAGTATGATATTTGAAACTCCCACTGTTACTATCAAAACTTATAACAATCACTGTTAGAAGTCAACTAACCTGAAGTCAGAAGACCTAAATTCAATCTGGTCTCAGATACTTACTAACTTTGTGACCCTGGACAAGTCAGTTAGCCTCTCAGTTTCCTCAATTGTAAAATAGAGGTAATAATAATAGTAGCTACCTTCTAGGGTTGTTGTGAAGCTCAAATGGGATAATACTTGTAAAGTACTTAATCTAGTACTTAGCATTTAACAGGTGTTTAATAAATTAGTTATAATTATCATTCTTTTGGGGTTTATCTTTTTTTTTTCTCCTGAAAGAATGGGTTGCCTGTTAATGGGCACATATGGTCACATAAGCTTTATGCAACTGACTATGCACTAGGGTGAGATACCTAATGTCTGGCATAGATCAAGAACAGGATAGGATTCTCAGGATCATAGATTTAAAGGTGTAAGGGATTTTACAGATTATCTAGTGGGGCACCTGGGAAATTGGGGACCAGACTGAGGGTAGTGCATCAGAGAGGTGATGAAAGGTAGGGATGGAAGATCAAAGACAAGTTTTTGCTCCATCATGTATTTGCTGAGAATCAACTCCATTACTTGAAATAATATACTTTGCTTCTTGCCGAAAACAGTAATGGGAATAGAATGTAAGAAACAATCAGCTGAGCTGGTATACCTGATGACAGTGCCTCTGAATTTAGAATATGAGCACATGAAGTATATTCTGGGGCTAGGCCTCTGTTCCAGATCATTGTTGATACTCTTGAAATACAATTAATGATTTCAAAAATTGACTTAGTTGAGTTGAGATTCTTTAATTTAGCTCTGCTAAACTCTCCTTGCTTACAAATTAGCTTCCAAATAGGAGGATGTTTCTTATGTTTGTCCTGTTACTGGAAGAAGTAAAATGACTACAAGATGCTCATGAAGTATAGATAATATTTCAAAAACTGATTTATTAGAGTTTGTATTCTTTAATTTAGCTTTTGCCAAACTCACCTAGTTTACAGATTAGCTTCCAAATGGAAGTATTTTGCATGCTTGTTCTTTCTTTTTTTTTTTTTGCAAGGCAAATGGGGTTAAGTGGCTTACCCAAGGCCACACAGGTAATTATTAAGTGTCTGAGACCAAGATTTGAACCCAGGTACTCCTGACTCCAAGGCCGGTGCTTTATCCACTACGCCACCTAGATGCCCCCACATGCTTGTTCTAATACTGAAAGAAGTTCAATGGAAAGAACCCAGGATTCAGACAGGGGACTTGGGTTTGAATCCTAACTTGGAGAGAAAAGTCACTTAAATCTAAAACATATTTCCTCATCTATAAAAATGAAATAATTGAACTGGATTATCTTGAGTTTCCTTCCATTTCTAATCATGTGATCTTTAACTGCTGAATCAGCACTTTAATAAACACTAACAATGAATCATGATGAATCAATAAGTATTTATTGCCTACCATCTACTCAGTATGGAAGGAATCAATTTGGAAATAGTTTTGTCAAGCTGCTTGAAATTTTACTATATACTTTGGACTGATTGAATTACAATTATTTGAATATTTACTGGAGGAAAATAAGTCACAACAAGGTTTAGTAATTTTCAAAAGTTCCCAAAACGATAAATAGAAGAGTTAGAATTTGAACCCAAATCCTCTAATTCCAAAGCCACTCTTCTTTCCATTATATCATGCAGTCTACTAATTTTCTAATGAACCTCCAAATTTCCTCACCTGGTGTCCATTATTTGGATTAAGTCTCTGTGTTTAGCTAGCCTGAAAATTTTCTGTTCTGCAAAATTTCTCTCTCAAAGGTTATCAGTGATTTCTAAATTGCTAAATCTAATAACTCAAAAATAAAATTAATAAATCTAGTGAACTTTTCTTAGCTATCATTGGACTTAACCTCTCGTCAGATTCGTATGTGCCCACTATATTTTGTTTTGCTCATTGCCCTCCTATTGGCTTTCAAGACACTATTCTCTTCTACTTTTCCTCAAACATGACAGACTGATACTTTTTCATTGTTTTTTTTTTAGTTGTTTTTTTCAAGACAATGGGGTTAAGTGGCTTGCCCAAGGCCACACAGCTAGGTAATTATTAAGCATCTGAGGTCACATTTGAATCCAGGTACTCCTGACTCCAGGGCCAGTGCTTTATCCACTGCGCCACCTAGCAGCCCAGATTGGTACTTTTTAAATGTTTTTTTTTTGGCTGATACTTTATCTTCTTTGCTAGATCAAAATTCCTTTCCCTACACCTAGACATGGGTATCCTTCAATCTTAAGTCCTATTCTCTCTCTCTATTCTTTTTTCCCTTAATGGGTTCAATTATTTATGCAAATAACTCCAAATGAAAAAGTAGAGCCTTAATCTCTCTCCTAAACTCCAATCATGCATCATCAATTGCTCTATGAATATTTCTACTTTGATGTCTTACTGGCATCTCAAATTCAACATATCCAGCATATCCAAAACAGAAGAATAAAGATGAAATATGCCACTTACCTTCTCACAGAGAGATAATGAACTTAAAATACAGGGAAAAAAATTACACATATTCAAATATGTCTGATGTGGGGATTAATTTTTTTAAATTTAAAGATTTTATTTTTTTTCCAATTATATACAATAGTAATTTCCATCATTTTTTTCTGCAAAGTTTTGAAATTTAGCATTTTTTCCCTTCTCCCTTCCCTCCCCATTTCCCCTCAGAAGGCAGTCTGAGAGTCATTTGTTTTCATGATATGCAAAAATCAAAATTGAATGTGTTGAGAGGAAAAAAACATATCCTTATTGAAGAAAATATTATGTAATATGCAAGATGACTTTTTAAAAAACTGAAGATAATAATCTTTGGTCTTTATTAAACTCCACAGTTCTCTCTCTGAATATAGATAGTATTCTCCATCACGGATTCCCTAAAGTTGTACCTGATTATTGCAATGATGGAATGAGCAAGTCCATCAAGGTTGAGCATCACCCCATGTTAAGGTGTACAATGTTCTTCTGATTCTGCTCATCTCACTTAGCATCAATTCATGCAAGTCTTTCCAGGGTTCTCTGAAATTCCATCCCTCCTGATTTCTAATAGAACAGTAGCATTCCATCACAAACATATTCCACAAATTGTTTAGTCATTCCCCAATTGATGGAAATCCCCTCAATTTCCAATTTGTTGACACTACAAAAAGAGCTACGATGAATATTTTTGTATGTGTAGGATTTTTATCCTTTTTCATGATCTCTTTAGGATATAGACAGAGTAGTGGTATGCACATTTTTATTGCCCTTTGAACATAATTCCAAATTACCCTCCAGAAAGGTTGGATCAATTCACAGCCCCACTCACATCCTCCAACATTGATTATTATCTTTTCTGGTCATGTTGGCCAATCTAAGAGGTGAGGTGGTACCTCAGAAATGCTTTAATTTGCATTTCTCTAATCAGTAATGATTTAGAACAATTTTTCTTTCTTTTTTCAATTAAATTAATTAATTTATTTAGAATTTTACAATTTTCCCCCAATCTCACTTCCCTCCCCCCACCCCCAGAATCTGTTAGTCTTTACATTGTTTCCATGCTGTACATTGATCTAAGTTGAATGTGATGAGAGAGAAATCATAACCTTAAAGGAAAAAATAAAGTATAAGAGACAGCAAAATTACATAATAAGATAATGTGTGTTTTTTTAATTAAGGGTAATAGTCTTTAGTCTTTGTTCAAACTCCACAATTCTTTCTCTGGATACAGATGTTAATCTCCATTGCAGATACCCCAAAAGTGTGGAATGAGCAAGTCCATTAGGGTTGATCATCACCCCTTTGTTGCTGTTAAGGTGTACAATTAGAACAATTTTTTATATGATTATAGATTGATTTCTTCATCTGATAATTGCCTTTGCATATCTTTTGACCATTTGTCAATTGGGGAATGACTTTTTTTTTTTATTAATTTGACTCAGTTCTCTATATACTTTAGAAATGAGTCCTTTGTCAGAAACACTAGTTGCAAAAAATTGTTTCTGTGGGGATTCATTTTTTTTTTAGGATTTTGCACTGCAAATGGGGTTAAGTGGCTTGCCCAAGGCCACACAGCTAGATAATTATTAAGTGCCTGAGGCCGGATTTGAACTCAGGTACTCCTGATTCCAGGGCCAGTACTCTATCTACTTCACCACCTAGTGGCCCCCAGTTTGGGGATTCATTTTTGCCAGACTACCTAGTTAGGACCTGAGGACTTTTTTTTTAAATTTGCCTAACCAGGTAAGGGTAGTGGGAGGGATAGATTAATATTTTAAAAGTATTTGTTATTTAAAAAAACTTTAAAATTTTAAATATTATAAAGCCCTCTTTTTTTTGCATCAGTATTGCTAATGACAAAATCCTGCTGAGTCTTCCAAAGAAAGAAAATCCTCTTAAGAAATAACCATCGGGGCGGCTAGGTGGCGTAGTGGATAAAGCACCGGCCTTGGAGTCAGGAGTACCTGGGTTCAAATCCGGTCTCAGACACTTAATAATTACCTAGCTGTGTGGCCTTGGGCAAGCCACTTAACCCCATTTGCCTTGCAAAAACCTAAAAAAAACCCATAGTTGGGGCAGCTAGGTGGTGCAGTGGATAGAGTATTGGTCCCTGAGTCAAGCAGACCTTTTAAACGCCAGCCTCAGACATTTAATAATTGCCTAGCTGTGTGACCTTGGGCAAGTCACTTAACCCCATTGCCTTAAATAAATTAAATTTAAAAAATAGAAATAACTATAGTCAGACAAAACTAATTCACCCAGAGGCTATGTCCAAAAATGTTTCTGTACAGAAGTATCCATCATCTCTCTTACATTGATGGTTCAAAATGCTTTATAATAAATTTTCTGGTGATATAGCTTGTCACTTCACTAAGATCAGAGTTCTTAAGTCTTTTTTAAAACTTTTCTTCATTTTTCAATCAATGAAAATCTGCTTTATTTCCCTCCCATTCTCCTCATTAAAAAAAAAAGAAAGAAAAATAATCCCCTTGCTATAAAGACTTATAGTCAAATAAGGCAAATTCCTATACTGGCCATATCTATGCTATGAGTTCTCTTTCAAGAGAAATTGGTCATTGTATGGATTAGAATTCTTAAGTCTTTCTTTTTTTAAAAAAAATTTTTATAAAGTAATGGGGTTAAGTGACTTGCCCAAGGTCACACAACCTACATACTAATTAAGTGTCTGAGGTCGGATTTGAACTCAGGTCCTCCTGACTCCAGAGCAGGTGCACTATCCACTAGCACCATCTAGCTGCCCCCCCCCTTAAGTCTTTCAAAGATTTTTATCTTTACTTTATTGTTATTATAAAAATTGTTCTCCTGATTCTGCTTACTTCATTCTACATCTTTGAAGAGTTCACACTCTACAGAATTCATCATTTCTTAGGGCACAATAATATCCCGTGACATTCACATGCCACAATTTGCTCAGCCATTCCCCAGCTGTATAAGCTGTGTCTTAAGGCAGTGCCTTAAATTTTTCCAAGCCATTTTCTGCAAAGCTGTCAAAATAACCTTTCTAGGATCCAGGCCTGAAAGTGTCACTCTTTTCCTCAAAAGCATTCAGTTACTCTGTCAGTTACTCAGATAAAATGCAGACTCCTCAGTCTGGCATTTAAAGTCTTTCACAAAAAAAATAAAAATAAAACATCTCACAATCAGGTTCTAACCTATCTTGTCAGATCTCTGTTCTCTTACACATTTTATGTTCAGAAAAAAACTGAACATTTCCATTTCTATTTCTATGCCTTCAAATAGGCTGTTCCTCACTGCCCAGATTTCACTCCCTTTTCACCTCTGCCTCAATGAATATTTGTCCCTAATCAAAATTCAATTCAGGTGCCACCTCTTCTGGGCAATTTCTTTTAATCCTTTCCTATCTCTGTTACTTCCCTGTTTCCCCTCCCCCGTTATTAGTGAACAACTCTCCAGAAATAAGCTGGCATTTATGGGTTTATATATCATTTTATGCTCTCATTAAAAAGTAATCCCTTTAAGAAGAGAGAGGTCATTTTCTTTTTCTTTCCTCTGTATTGAAAGCATCTTGTACAGTGCTTTAGTGGATGCTTACTAAATATTTTAAGATTAAATTGAATTGAATTAATACATAGCTTTCCAACTGGGATCTCCCCAAACATTGTCACTTGATGGAACCTGTTCTTGTTTTTGTCTTTTTTTCTTTTTTTAGGTTTTTTGGGGTTTTTTGCAAGGCAATGGGATTAAGTGGCTTGCCCAAGGCCACACAGCTAGGTAAATATTAAGTGTCTGAGGTTGAATTTAAACTCAGATACTTCTGACTCCAGGACGGGTGCTCTATCCACTGTGCCACCTAGCCACCCCTCTTATTTTTGTTTTGAACAGCATAACCTTCATAATCTCAGGGATCACCTCCACACCACAATTAGGTATAGAGTTAGACTTTTATGAAAGGCTAACCAATAAGTGCACATAAGTTTTTGATTTATTGGTCTATCTTTTCTTCAATAATATGATAAATGAACCAGCATTCCTTAGTAAGGAAGAATAACAGTTATAGAATAGTTTATGTACACATCTGTCAGAATTATTTAAAAAAAAACTCTAAGTAGCTTTTTTCCAGTCAAATACTAAACCCTGACTGTTCCAAATGTTGGGAATATAAATACGAGGTGCAGAGGGGGGAAAGAGGGGGTGGTTGTTGGGTGGTTGAATGGTAGGAGGAGAGAGAGGAGAAAGGTTACACAACCCAGGAGCATGATGAAGAAATCCAGAGTGTAGTCTAGTGAGAATGAAGAAATGTCCAGCCCTCCAGTCAGAGGGAGGGGCTAAGGGCAGAAGAGGGTAGGACTTGGGACTTGGTGAGTTCTCTAGGGAGAAAGTCACCTTTCAAGATGAAAGAGCTTTCTGGGGCATCTTGAAGACATCTGTGGAGTGCAGCCTGGAGAGAAGGGGAAAATTTCAACCTAGATTTACTGGGATGGATGCTAATAATGATGGTTTTACTTCAGTTTGTTGGCACTAACTTTCTCACTCAAATTGAAATTTTTCCAATTAGCTCCATTTTTCTATTTCACTCAGAGTTAAGCAAATACATGGGCAATTTGGGAGTGAAAAAAGCCAGAGTTTGAATCCCACCTCAAAATACTTATTTTTGAGCAAACCACATAACCTCTCTCATTCTCAGTTTCTTTATCTGTAAAATAGGGATAATAAAATTAGCACTAACTTCACAGGGCTATGGTGAAGATTAAATGAGATATGTAAAGCACTTAGCAAACTTTAAAGTACATATGTAAGTCAACAAATCTACATAGATGTAAATACTGACTATCATCATTACCACTACCACATCATGTAGGACTTTCAGAAAAGTGCTACCATCTGGTCAATTGTGCTTTATTTTTGGACAGGTTAAGGAACTTCCTCCTTCCCCATAGTTACTATTTCTACTTGAAGACTGAGGCTTGAGGAACTGAGTCTTCCCTTTATTTCCTGTGCTCCTCACAAGAAGTGATCAACAGAAACTCTTAGAGTAGTCCTTGAGGGAAATAAAAACTTTACCAGAGACAGGAGGCTCTATCATGGCACTAACTATATATGTGTGTGTGTGTGTGTGTGTGTGTGTGTGTGTGTGTGTGTGTGTGTGTGTGTGTGTGTGTGTATGTAGGCAAATATAGTACATACAGGAGCATCAGAGTTCAATTTTGTCTTCATTAGAAAATGTTTTAACTGAAGATGCTTGATTCCAAGCCAGGTCATTTTCAGCTGGGTCCTAGTTTCTCTGGATTTCTATACTCTTGTTTATCACCTTCTTCCTATTTTTGTTCTCCTATCTAGGTTGAGCTTTCTCACTCAGCACCCACCCCACAAAACATTGCCATCTAGCCCCCCATTTTTTTCTCTCAGTCTAAGCTGAGTAATGTGACCTTCTTGCCTGGGCTCCTTCTCTAAGTAGTAAGTCTTTCCTACTTTGTCTGCTTTTCATCTATTAGTTCCTGAGATTCCAGACAGATCTAATGTCTGGGAGAGGCAACATATGATTATCTGTCACCTACTTTCTGATCTTAACCTCTGATTTCATCAATAAGAGGACCTCCCAACTAAGCCTGTTCAGTTGTGTACAACTCTTTGAAGAGGAAAGAGGGGGTTTTTTTGACAAAGATACTGAAGTGGTTTACCCTTTCCTTCTCCAGCTCATTTTACAGATAAGGAAACTGAGACAAACGGGGTAAGTGACTTGCCCAGAGTCACACAGCTAGTGTCTGAGGCAGATTTAGACTCATGAAGATGAATCTTCCTGACTCCAAGTCTAGTGTTCCATCCATCTCACCACTTAACTGACCAAACAAGCCTAGGTTACTTTAGAAAGTTCCTTGAGAAATGCAGATCATCAGTTTAGCTCTAATTTATAATATGAGAGTCTCCAGGGGCACCAAAAGGCCAAAGCATTTACCCGCAGTCTCACAGCTAATATAAGTCAGTCAGGAGTGAGATATGAACCCACTTCTTTCTGACTTCAAGGCCAGTCTTCTATCTTTAAGGCCACATTTGACAATTAGTTAAAGTTATTAACAAGCTAAATAGAGTTGAGAAACAATGATCATACCAGGGATTCCCCACATAAGTACATTGTGGGGGGTAGCAAGTGGGTGGAAGACAGGAAATTCATGACAGACATGTTTGTAGTGTCTGCTGTCATGCCTATAATATGCATCTGACCCTTTCCCAGTTCTCTACGCTATTCCTATCGATAATCTCAATAATGAATATTCCTTAAATCACCAAATTATTCGGAGATCCCTTTCTGTGGAAAAGAAAAAGGGCACAATTAGTCATTTTTATTGTTGTTATTCATTCTCTTTCTCTCCATTTTTTAACCAAAAGCTGCTGGCTTGTGTCCGGGTGACTGAAGGTCTCAGCGATGGTGTAAAGCTGGAGCTGTCTCTTTCTCTGGTGTTCCAGGGAGGGCTAACTTCCTAATCAGACTCAAGGGAACAAAAACACAATAGACCTTTCTGAAGTGACATTGTTCTCAGTCTCATGGCCCCAGCACCAACTGTTAACAATGGGATCTTTCTCTTAGCAGTTCAGTTGGGAGGCCTTGTTGGGTGACCCAGGCACCCATTGCCTCTGCTGGGATGGAAACCTGAGAAGGTATGAAACTTAAAATATTAAACATCTCTTCACAGCTTTCAGAGCCATGTCATAATCAGAAGAATCAGACCTGGCTTTCCTTTTCAATCTAAGCCCTTTTGTGTGTTCGTCTTTTTTTACATTTGGTTAGGTTGCCCTCTAACTAACTAATCCTCATGTCTAAAGGTCAGAGTCTATGCCCTTTGAGTTCCCAAGCCTAGCTCTCTGGATACTCTGTCACTTGTTAATCTTTCCGGACCCTTTCCATGAGATCAACTACCTTTTAATCAGACTGGTTGAAGAGAAGATAGGCCCTTGGCAAAGATTCCCTTTCTGACTGTGAATGAATTTATTGAGTTCTTTCAGATTAGATTTAACTTGGAGGCCAGGAAGGTTGTTGCTCCAGGGTTCTTCTCAGCTCAACTCAGCAAGCAGGTCCACCCTACCTCTGGGAGTGCAGAAACTTTCCTTAGCTGTGCTTTTTAAATAAGACAGGCTTCTTAAAACTGCCCAGTAGCTTGGAGACTTCAGAGAGCTTTATCTGGGGATTTGAGGCTTAATTGCAATAGTTACCTTCTCTATCCCAGTCAGTCCAGGTAGTTTGTACCACTAAAAGAAAACTAGCAAAGCCGGTTCTATAATCTAGTACTAAAGAAACCAAAACCCCTTTAGGCTCTAAAACTTAGCCTGCATTACAAGAAATACAAACCAAGAAGAGACCACAAGTAGCCTCTGTTAGTGGAGCAAACAGGATCGAGCCTGAGAGAAGCATAGGTGAGTAGAACTGGATGATCTGGGTCTGCAGTGGCATAGACTTCACTAACCATAGAGCTCTGGACTGAGTGAGTGAGTGGATGTAGACTGAAGAAGGAAGAAGTACTCTTGGCCCAGAAATATTTGAGAGGGGAAGAGTAGAGCCAGGAGGGACAGTTTGTACTATCCAACTGTAAAAAATAGAATGGAGTTAGGGAGGGTCTGGGTTATTCTCTGGTCATATTTTTTGTTTTATGCTGATATTTTTCCGACATGACAATCATTGCTCAAAATATCATAAGCCTAATCCAGTCACCAGTAGAAGCAACCCTCAATTATGTTGTATGGAGGGCAGCTAGGTAGTCTAGTAGGTAGAACACTGGTCCTGGAGTGAGGAGGACCTGAATTCAAATCTGACCTCAAGACACTTAATACTTGCTTAGCTGTGTGACCTTGGGCAAGTCTCTTAACCCTATTGCCTTACAAAAGTAAAAAAACAATTATGTTGTATGAATCATCTGGACCAGCTAACTACTTCGGTGGATAAAGCAACCTTCCTAGATGCAGGAAAACTCATTTTCCTGAGATCATAACCAGGCTCAGACACTTACTAGCTATGTGATCCTGAGCAAGTCACTTCACCATGTTGGCCTCCATTTCCTCAACTGTAAAATGAGTTGGAAAAGGAAATGACAAACCACTCCTATCTTTGGCAAGAAAACCCAAAAAGGAGTCCCAAAGAGTCAATGTCACTGAATGACTGACCAACAACAAAAATGAATCATTTAAATTCAGAAAATTGTGATGCCTTCCTTTTAGGTTAATTTCCTCTAGCTCATTATTTGAGGCAATAATAGTAATAACAACAAACATTTATATAGTGTTTAGTATGCATGGGCATTGAGCTAAACACTTTTTAATTATTTTCTCACTTGATCCTCACAACAATTCTGGGAAGTGGGCACTATTATTATTTCCATTTTACAGTTGAAGAAACTGAAGAATTCAAGTTAAGTGACATGCCCAGAACAAATAAAGCAAGTTGTCTAATGCTAACTTTTTTCCTTTGCCTTTGCTTCTTCTTTGGTAGTCGTACTAATAAGGAAGAGTGCTAGTTTCTAATGTCAGAACACTGGATTCCAATCCTATCTCTGAAGTTCCTGAGAACTTGGGCAAGTCACTAACCTTACAGGGCCTGGATTGCTTTATCAATGGATGAAGGAATGAAAAGACACTTATCAAGTGTTCCCTAAGGCATTTTGCTAAACAAAGAAATTCCAAAATAAACCATCAAGGTAGTTCCTCCTCTCCTGGACTTAAGGTTCTAAGGGGGGGGGGGGGGGGGGAGGAAGGAATGCACCTCCGAAGGAGGTAGGGCAAAATGATATCCTGATATATTTTGAAAAGAGCTGGGTAGTGATGTGATTGACCTGGTTTTGGACAAAGTAAAATAAATACTCAACTCACACCTGGAGAAAGGAATCTGAGTTAAAATAAAGGGATTAGATTAGAAGGCCGATGAAGTCCCTTCCAGGTCTAGATTTGAAATATCAAGAATCCTGTTATCATAATACTTCTTAAGTGTGATCTTAGGCAAGTCAATTTGACCCTCTGAGTCTTCTTCTGTTAATTGAAGGTAATACTTTTACTGGCTAGTTTACATGATTATTGTGAAGAAAACATTTTGTAAGTCTTAACACATTATAGAAATGTAAGTTACTGTTATTATAATTAAATATATATGTGTGTTTTTGTTTTATGCTGATATTTTTCCAACATGACAATCATTGGTCAAAATATCATAAGCCTGATCAAATCACTAGTAGAACTAACCCTTAATTATTAATTATGTTGTATGGAGGGCCACTAGGTAGTGTAGCAGATAGGACCAATGGAGTCAGGAGGACCTGATTTCAAATCTGACCTCAAGACACTTAATACTTGCTTAGCTGTGTGACCTTGGGCAAGTCACTTAACCCCACTTGCCTTGCAAAAGTAAAAAAAAATATGTTGTATGAATCATGTGAAAACCCCTTTTGGGTTTTCTTGGCAAAGATAGGAGTGGTTTGTCATTTTCTTTTCCAACTCATTTTATAGTTGAGCAAATGGAGGCCAACAGGGTGAAGTGACTTGCCCAGGGTCACATAGCTAGTAGCCTGGGTATGAACTCAGGAAGATGAGATTTCCTGCATCTAGGAAGGTTGCTTTATCCACTGAAGTAGTGAGCTGGCCCAGCACAACTATGTGATTTTGGGTAAATCATTTAATTTCTGAGCTTCAAATATCCTCATATGCAAAATCTGAAAGACTCCATTATTGTAAGCACAAGAAATGAAGATCTCTTCATTACACTAAGTCAGGGTAGCCCTACCCACTTAGCTGAATTGAACTCAGTCCTAGAGCAAATGACTCACTTTTGTGAACTTGGATAAATCACTCAATCCCTGGTTTCTTTATCTGTATAATCAGAGGGTTGGACTAGAAGATCTTCCAGATTAACAATTTCATATCTTATAATAATTAAAAAAGACCCTGAGTAGCAGGATGTTAAAAGAGGAAAAAGACAAGGAATAAGAAGAAATATTCTGGCATCTGAGTAGATTTACAAGCAGTGAAACTGATGACAACAATTCCCTTTTACTCAGATTACAAAGACCTAGATGCTCAGATTGCTTTTCAGGAGTTTAAAAGCTTAATAATAATCATCATTCATTAAGCACCTCCTATTTACCAGAGACTCTGAAGATACAAAAATAGAAAAAATTAAAGACCCTGCCTACAATGAATTTACAATCTAATGGGGGAAGACAAAATAGAAAAAGAGACTGAGAAAGTGGGAGGGGGCAGGGCAGGTAGAAGTGCCTGACTTGAGAATTTAGTGAAGTCAGTCAAAGAAATCTCAGAGAAACAATAAATCCGAACTGAGGTTTCCCCTTAAAACAAGGTTTGGAGTTCATAGCTGTACCCTCCAGTGAGAGAAGCAGAGGACAATGATGATGTGAAGAACCAAGATGATGAGGGTTCTCCAATAATGAAGTAAGGTGGAGAATTCATAATTTGTGATTTAAATTCATATATTGCCCAGGATCACACAGCTGAAGTTGGATTTGAATTCAGGTCTTCCTGAGACTAGACCCAGCACTTTTGTCCACTGTGCCACTCAGTTGCCTTTCCATACCGAATTGAGTAGAACAGTGATTTTGTTGTTAAACTAAAATGACTTTGTGAGAAAAAATTGGAAACAATTATTTTTCCATATTTTGATGAACTGATGCTGTAGAAATTTCCCCCTACCTACGTGGAAATTAAGGAGAAATAAAATATAACAAGGCAACTAGGTGACACAGTGGATAGCATGCCAAGCCTGGAGTCAGGAAGATTAATCTTTCTGGGTTCAGATCCTAACTGTGACCCTGAGCAATTCACTTAGCCCTGATTGCCCCAGTTTCCTCATCTGTAAAATGAGGTGGAGAAGGAAATGATAAATCACTCCAAAAACATTGCCAAAAAACCCTAAATGGGGGTCAAACATCATTCTTTTTTTCTTTTTTCTTTTCATTTCTTTTTTTTTAAGTTTTTACAAGGCAAATGGAGTTAAGTGGCTTGCCCAAGGCCATACAGCTAGGTAATTATGAAGTGTCTTAGTCCAAATTTGAACTCAGGTACTCCTGACTCCAGGGCTGGTGCTCTGTCCACTGCGCCACCTAGCCACCCCAGAGTCGGACATGAAAAAAAACTGAGCAAGAACAAAAATATAACAGCATACAAGGATATGGTAAAGTAGATGATCTTACTGTTGAAACAGCTAGTTGTCCTTATATGGTTACCTCAACTCTACAGTTTTGTCTAAAATTATTAAAATATTTATTCACCTCACCTTATCTCCTGCCCTGGAACAGAAAATATTTTCTTATTCTGATAATAAATCTTTCCAGTTACATTCCAAATATTTCTCTTTCTCTCCTTTCAATTAAACCTCCTTTCTCTATTCCTTCTCTTCTTGTGAAATACTTTATTTTTCTATCTCAAGTCACTGCAGAATGCTACGGATTTTCTTAGCATTAATTAATTAAATTAATTAAACCTTTACCCTAAGATTCTGAAACTGTGACAGGCAGTCTCCTTAGCATGCCCATACATTTCTTAGTTTTTGGTTTGGTCTCCTATCTTTGACTCACAATTATTAGATTCCCCACTTATAGATAAGTCTCTCACAAAAGATATTCTTCCTCTCAGGCAAGAGAATTCCCCAACTACTTTAGAACAAATACTGAAACATGGAAAAATGATGCTTGCTCTCCATACCCATAGCATGTGAATCTATTTTTATATTTGTTAAAATGGCAAGAACTACTAATATTGATTGATTCCCTATTAGATCTCCAATCAAAGAAGAAAGACATCTTGAACTTGAAATGTAAGAATGGATCAAAGTATCATAGATTTAAAAAATGGAAAAATCATTAGAGATCATCTAAGGATTCAAATTCCTAATTTTACAAGAAGCTGAGAGCTAATGAAAATTGTCCAACATTACACAGACAATAAGTGGCAGAGCTGGGATTTGAACTCAGGTGACTAAGTAACTTTAAAGTGACTCTAAGATAAAGAGCTCATGAAATTTTAGGTCTTCTTGACAGAAAAAAAGGAAGTTCCCTTGGTTAAACCAAAAGCTCACTTCTTTAAAATTTTCTTCTACTAATTTTCCTATTGTAGTCTAAAATTTTCCAGTCATTTCTTAGACCCTGAATAAGAGAAAAATATATACTTATTTTAGGATATACATGGCTAGGCTGGAGGTTCTCAGTAGAAAAGCATCAATGTTTGTGATATATACTTTAAAATCTGAATCCTGAAATGAGTAGTTACTGTGAATAAATGGCTTAGAGTAACATGAGAGGAGATTTCAATTTTAAAAAGTCAGAGGAAGAAATAAGATGACTGATCTTGACAATTGGAAACAATATAGAAATATAGATATATAGAAAGTGAGTCTATAATGTATCCTCCAAATAGGTCAGATTTGTTTTAATGGTGCCATTTCTAGTTTGTATTTTCATAGTTTTGTGATTTCATCAAAATTGTTTCTGTACTGATGAAATAAGAAGTATAGACAAAAACAATGGGTGACAAATTATTGAATGCCTTTCCCAGGAGTTAGCTGTGCCTAGGCACCTAGGACACCAAAGGCAGAAAATAAACAAACAGAATGGAAGCTAGGAAATCTGAAAAGAAAATCAGGAGAAACCAGGAAAGCCCCGGCAGGGATGCAATTCAGCCTGAATTTAGAGTAGAAAAATTGGGGGGACCAGGAGAACCCTGAGGGTCTTACCTTCCTAGAATAATAAGGGGGGGGTGGGGGTTTGGAAGTTATCATTTTTTACCTCTTAGCTTTAAAAGACTAAAATCCCTTAGTACATCCAGGGCCATCTCCAGTCCTGCTGAATAATGTCTGGCCAAAGGACCAGATGACTCTGGAGGAGAAAGTGAGATTAATGACTTTGCACATTCCTCCCCCCACTCCCTAACCCCCTTAAATCCAATTTATTTGCATGTCATAGCATCACTTCCCCGATGTCATGGTCTTCTTTGAGAATGAAGGATATGGGGTGGCTAGGTGGCATAGTGGATAAAGCACCGGCCCTGGAGTCTGGGGTACCTGGGTTCAAATCCAGTCTCAGACACTTAATAATTACCTAGCCTTGTGGCCTTGGGCAAGCCACTTAACCTCGTTTGTCTTGCAAAAACCTAAAAAAAAAATTTTGGTGTGTGTGAGAATGAAGGACAAACAATAATAATGAAGCCCTTACAGAGGTTTCACAACCACAAAAATGTTCCCTGCCCTTCAGGAACTCACAGTGGAATACAAGGGACTACATGCAGACAACTATGAAGATATGAGCAAGAAACTTATAGGATAAATTGGAAAAAATAAATAAAAGGAAGGCATTAGAATTAAAAGGGATTGGGAAAGACTTTAAGGAAGTTTGGAGGAAGAAATGAGTGTTTCAACTCTGAGAAACAGCATGTCAAAAAGCCCAAATTGAGAGAGGGAATTTCTTGTTCAGGGAACTGCCAGTGTCACTGGATTTCTAGAAGAGGGGGTGGAAAAATAAAAGGAGAAAGAAAACTAGAAAGGTAGGATTGAGAGACGTTTATGAAGGGTTTTGAATGCCACAGAAATGTGAACCCCTGGAGTTTATTTAGCAGGGAGTAACATGGCTGAACCTGTGCTTTAGGTAATTCACTTAGACAGTTGTGGAGGATTGACTGGATTGGGAAGGGGTTTGTGGCAGGGAGATTAATCAGCAGGCAATTGGAAAAGTCCAGGTTTGAGATGAGGGCCTAAATCAAGGTGGTGGCAATATCAGAAGAGAGAAGAGATATGATGAAGATAAAATCAACAAATGTTGTCAACAGAGAGTGAGAAATTAAGAATGAAGAGATATGGGAAGAGGCTCCCAATTTACAAGGTTGGGAGGTTCATAGATGTTACACATTGCACATAGACCTTTTCAATATATCAGTTGACTTTTTTTTCCTCTCTAAAAAAAATACTGTTTGTCATATGGGATGGTTTTCTGCAAGAAGAGTGAAAGGGGGGCGGCTAGGTGGGGCAGTGGATAAAACACCGGCCCTGGAGTCAGGAGTACCTGGGTTCAAATTCGGTCTCAGACACTTAATAATTACCTAGCTGTGTGGCCTTGGGCAAGCCACTTAACCCCGTTTGCCTTACAAAAAACTAAAAAAAAAAAAAAAAAGTGAAAGGGATGAATGGAAAGCTATGGTGATGAATGAAACAGAAAATAAAAATATAAATAATAAAGAGATCCTTGGTGATTTGGAGAGAATTATTTCTGTTAAACAATGTGATTAGAAGCTAGTCTATGTAATGAGTTGAGAGTAAGGAGAGGGAAGGCATCTGTGGGAGATGGAGAAGCTTAATACATTATTATATAATAAAAGGTATGCCAGCTATCATTATTCATTCATTTATTTCTCATATCACAAAATAGTACAAACTCTTAAAATAATAACCAAATCCAAAAATGAAAAGACAGTAATATTTAGCCATAAAGAAATTCTAAGGTAGATTTAAATGTCAAATTTGTTCTTTTCTTGACTGAGAACACTAAATTTGAAGTCGAAGACTTGCATTCAAATACAACTTTCTTATTACCTGTGTGACTTTGGACAAATAATTCCATCTCTGCCTCAGTTTCCTTTTCTACAAAATTACTGGCAGACCAAGATTTTTATTTTTAATTAATTTATTTTTTTTTAGGTTTTTGCAAGACAAACTGGGGTAAGTGGCTTGCCCAAGGCCACACAGCTAGGTAATTATTAAGTGTCTGAGACCGGATTTGAACCCAGGTGCTCCTGACTCCAGGGCCGGTGCTTTATCCACTGTGCCACCTAGCTGCCCTGGACCAAGATTTTTAAAATTACTTTCAATTATAAATCTTATGACATGCAAAGTAGGGAAAGGAGTGAAATGATTGAGATATTCCTGGATACTTTATCAGAAACAATAAATTGAAAATAATCATTCCTCAAAACAAAGTTACCTTTGTTTTGCCTTGTTTTGTTGAGTTTTGTTTTGACTGCAACTAAGGCACTATCAGTAGTGCTTATTTGAACCCAAGTAGTGCTGGATTTGAACCCAAGTACTCCTGACTCCAGGGTCGGTGCTTTATCCACTGCCCCACCTAGATGCCTCTTTCAATCCCCAGTACTTAGCACATAGGAAGTTCTATGTAAAAACCTGTTGACTAGTGAGGTGGCAGAGTGGCATGTTGGAGAGAGCACAAGGGGGTCTGAGGTTGACTCCAGAATTACATGCTTAATCCTGTGGATATCACTTAAACTCTCTCAGTTGAATTTCAGTTGAAATTATTATTTTTATTTCTTTTGGTCTTCTTTTACTTCATTTTTAACCTTTAATTCTGTTGGTTTGAGATTCTAATAAAGCCAATAAAATTAAAAACATATGAAAATTCAAAAAATTAATTTAAACGAGTCTCTTGTAAAAATGCCCCTCTTCGCTTCCTTCAAGATCATTGATTTTTAAACTTCTCAGTTGCAGGAGATAAAGGACTTAATTTCTTCTTGGTTCATTTTCAGCCTTTTGGCTCTTGATCTTGTAGCTTGTGGTTTAGCTTGACCTAAACTGCTTCCTTTTAGGATGTGAAATCAGTTTAGTCATTGTTTCCACTGGAAAAAAAAAAAAATGCAGTGTGTATGAGTAGTTTGTTAGCACCACCTTCTGGCTAATGTTCTTACTCTCATCAATTAAAAATATCTCATTTTACCTTTATTTTGTCTTTATAAAATTACTATTTAAAGTTTCTACTTCATTCACAGGGAGCACTGCAAGGAATATTTACTGGAAATTTAGTTCTGATTAGTTTTTTTTTTTGCTATTTTCCTTCAAACAATAAATCATCTTGCCCATGTAAAGCACATAATTTTAAATTCTGCTGTTTTCTAATAACATCCTAATTATCTCCTTATATTATGCCAACACTGAGCTCATTATCTTTGGTTCTCTCTCATTTCAAATAAAACTTTACATTTCAGAATTATATCCCCCACCCCCATTTTCAACTTCTTTTCTTATTCTGATTTTCCAAGAGCAAACTTATTACCTAGCTGGGTAAATTTGATTACACCAATCTTGTTGACATTAAACTAATCATCTACACTTGATTACTTTTTAACAACTGAATGGCAACTCTTGCTTTCTGGTTGTTGACAAAAAGTAGGATTGCATGAAATTTGTATTAATGAGCTACAGAAATAGTAATGGAACACATAAAAATGTATGGGATAAGAAGCCAGTTCCTCTTTCAACTTTCTGCCTGGATGAATTATATTAGTCAGTTTTAATTAATTTGCTGCTATGATGCTAATTTTCAGCTCAGTCAGCCATTGA
This sequence comes from Macrotis lagotis, assembly GCF_037893015.1. Lineage (NCBI taxonomy): Eukaryota > Metazoa > Chordata > Mammalia > Peramelemorphia > Peramelidae > Macrotis > Macrotis lagotis. The sequence goes on from NC_133666.1 coordinate 493,826,026, forward strand.
TAAGGGATGAATGAATGCTGGGGGACAATTCTCTTCTTACTCCCTTTTCACTATATTATTCAACCCAAAAAGAATGTTCCTATGGGAAGCCTAGCTATATCATAGACTCATGATATTGATCTGAAATTGGAATTTAAAGATTAGTTCTATCTAGATCCTCACAATAGCCCAGTATGGTAGGCACTATGGGGATGATTTAGCCCATTTTACACATTAGGAAACAGACCAGTGAGGCTGAGTATTATTACTGTTTACTGATTCTCTCTCACCACTTGTAACTCCTCCAAACCCATCCAAATCCAATCAATTGTCAAATCCAACTCCAGTTGCTCACTGCCGCCACCCTGGTGTAGGCCCTTGGTACTTCACACCTAGGCTTCTGCAATAACCTACTAGTTGGTCTCCCAGCCTCAAGTCTCTTCCTATTCTAGCTCAGGTCTGACCTTGTCAGTAAATCTAACTTCCATGATCAAAGAATAAAATTGCTTGACGTTTAAAGCCCTTCATAACTTGGCCCTTCCTTCTTTCCAAACCTTCTTACAATCTATCCCCAAATTCTATAGTCCAGTGACATTAGCCTTCTTGCTGTCCCCTGCACACTCACACTGTTTATGTCCCAACTCCTGCATTTTTTTGACTGCCCCCCCCCATGCTTGAGCCTCTCTCCCTCCCCATTTCTGCATTCTGTCTTCCTTGGCTTCCTTCACAGCTTGACTAAGGGTCCACCCTCTACAAGAAATCTTCCCTGATCCTCCTTATTTTGGGGTCCTCTGAAATTATCTCCAATTTATCCTGTGTATATTATGTTTACATTATTGTGTATATTGGTCGATTGCATATCGTCAGCCCTTTTAGACTGAGTTCCTTGAGAGGAGGGATTATTTTTGCCTCTCTCTCTCTCTCTCTTTTTTTTTTAGTTTTTGCAAGGCAAATAGGGTTAAGTGGCTTGCCCAAGGCCACACAGCTTATTAAGTGTCTGAGGCTGGATTTGAACCCAAGTACTCCTGACTCCAGGGTCGGTGCTTTATCCACTGCCCCACCTAGATGCCTCTTTCAATCCCCAGTACTTAGCACATAGGAAGTTCTATGTAAAAACCTGTTGGCTAGTGAGGTGGCAGAGTGGCATGTTGGAGAGAGCACAAGGGGGTCTGAGGTTGACTCTAGAATTACATGCTTAATCCTGTGGATATCACTTAAACTCTCTCAGTCTGTTTCCTCATGGGTCATAATAATATGGATTGGAGGGAAGCTGTGAGTATCAATTGACATGATGTATATAAAGTTTTTTGCATCTATCACCTCACTTGCCAAGGAAGAAGAGCCTCTCTAAACAGCATTCCATAGTGCTCTAGACACCCTCTGGTCTCCAACAGCTGGTATTCCTTTCTCCATCTTCTGCTACTCACAGATGCCTGATGCCCTGGGATACCCCCACCCTGAAGCTGAACCCCTATGGATGATGATAACCTACTTGAACTCATTCTTCAATGATTAACATTTTTACCCCATCCCAATGTTTCCGAACCCCTGACTGGCATTGTTCGAACCCCAAGAATGAGATGTCCTCGTTGTCCTCTACTGACTTCTCCCTTATTTCCATCTCAATCACCTTTCTTTTCCTCCCTGCCATCTTTTAGTCTAAAACTAGCCACCCCAGTCATTGTTCTCTAGAATATCTACTCCTTTTCCATTCCCGCTCTCACTATCTTCTGGCTCATACTGAAACTTGGCTCTCTCCTAGTGACACAGTTTCTCTGGCCATCTTTCCTAGCACTGTTTAAACTTTTACTCATGCCTCCTCTAACCCATCATCCCTACTCCTTGGTTGAGGTAGTGGAGTTGGAATGCTCTTTGTTCCCTGTCACTTCTAGGCTCTTCCCCTACCATAATCAATAACCTCTCCTCCTTTGAAGTTCATTCAAGCCTCATCTACCACCCAATCAAAATCTAGGTGTAGCTACTGTCTATAGAACTATAAGACACTTCCTTTCTTCCTCAACAGGTTCAGCTTGATTGACACTTTTTCTTTACTCCCCAATTCCTACCCTCATATTAGGGTTGATTATTGATACTTCCTCAAAACACCCAAAACTCCCAATCCTCAATTTATCCACTTGCCATGACCTACTCCTCCATTCTACCTGAGCTGCATCAATAGATTCTGGTGATATCCTTGATCTTACCATCATCCACTAGAGTTCCATATTCATAAAGTTCTTTTAACTGATCATAATCTTTTGCTGCTCCTTTCCCTCTGCCTTGAATCCCCTGATCTTCATCCTGACTCTGACCTCTAATTCCTCCATCCCTTAGTTCTTTCCCAGACCATCACCCCATAATGATTACATTCTCCTCCCCCATTTTGACCCTTTGTTGAACCAATTCAGTTTTATGTTCTCATCTTTCAGGGTGCTTTCCCCCCTTAAATTATAGCTTATCTTGATAGCCTCAGCCTTGGATTACTCCCACTGTCTGGTGCCCTCACTTGGACTCATGTTCTGTTGAACAAAGAAGGAAAAAAAATCATGAAATCTTGCTAAGTCCACTACAACTTTATATTCATATTATCAACTGGACCTTTATCAAGTCAAGGCAATTAATTCATTATTATCCCGCTCATCATGGCAGCATTTTCAAATCATTTCATCCCTCCTTAAGGCTTCTATAGGACTCCTTTCTTCCATCCTCTCAGTTGAGAACTTTGCCAAAAAAAACTTAACTGGAAAAAATTGAACCTGTTCACCAAGATTTCCCTCTTTTCCCATTTTTCCTTTGTCACATCATTCTGATGCCTTCTACTATTACTACTTTCTTCACTCCTATCTCATTTGAAGAGATACTCCTTTCACAATTTTACATGTGCAAGCACCGGCCCTGGAGTCAGGAGTACCTGGGTTCAAATCCGGTCTCAGACACTTAATAATTACTTAGCTGTGTGGCCTTGGGCAAGCCACTTAACCCCATTTGCCTTGCAAAAAAATCTAAAAACAATTTTACATGTGCAACCTCTACCAGATTGCTTTCTGCAATTTGATGGGGATAGGGGTGGAAAAGGAAGATAATGGAAAAAATGTGAAACTCAAAAGTTTGCAAAAGGATTAATATTGGAAACCATCATTGCATGTAATTATTAAATAGAAAAATGAATGAATGAATTAAAAATAAATAAATAAGTAAACAAATAAATGAATAAATAAATAATTAATTACATAAACAAACAAACAAACAAACAAATACATAAATAAAGGAGAGAAACCTATTCTCCTAGACAATGAAAACCCCTCTACATCCACAAGGGATATCACTACATCCCATCTTCTCTAGCAGATTATTCCCTCAATGATTCCCCACTCTCTCTTTTATCTTCAGTCTCTCCCTGCCTATTGACTACTTCCCTACTGTCTACTAATACTTTCATTCTTTCCTCATCCTCGGATAAATTTCACTTGATCTGAACATCCCTACTAGCTAAGCATCCTATATATGTTCCCTTATTTTCTGATTAAACTCCTTGAGAAGTCTGTCTACAGTATGGACCTCATTTCCTTTCCTCTGATTCTCTTCTTAATGCTCTGACTTCTTTCCACATCATTCAGTTTAAACTGCTCTCTCTCTCCAAAGTTACCAGTGACCTATTAATTGTCAAGCCTAATGACTTTTCCTCAATCCTCATCCTCCTTGACCTCTCTGCCACAGTATCAACAACCCTCTTCACCCTGATGTTCTCTTTCTCTAGGTTGTGATGACACTACTCTCTCTTTATTCCTCTCTGATGTGCCTGATTGTTCCTCCTTTTCATGCCTGCTAATTGTGGTTGTCTTCCAAGGCTCTGGTCTGGACACTCTTATTATCTCTACTATTTCTCATTGTGATCAGTTCCTATAGAGTCAATTATAATTCAATCAAATGATTCTCAGGCCTAATTTCTAGACCTCTCTGCTGATTTCCAGTCTTGCATCTCCAATATCCAGTAGACATCTTGAACCCAATGTGTCCCAAAATTGAACTGATTGCTTTTTACTCAAAACTCTCCCTCCTTCCTAACTTTCGGCTTAATGTCAAGGCTACCACCATCCTCTCAATCATTCAGACTCAAAACTTGTATCATTCTTGACTCTTCACTCTCTCACCATCCTCATTACTATACCATATCCAAACAAATCCTACTGATTCTTCAGTCATAATATCTCTCATCTCTTGCATATATTTCTTTCTCTCCTCTTTCACTGCCTCCAACTGGGTGAGGATTCTTATCCCCTCACTCCTAGACTTATTAAAATAGCCTGTTGGTTAGTCTCCTTTGCCTCGAGTCTCTCCCTATTCCAGGTCAGATTTGACCATATCACCTCCCCATTCAATAAAATCAAATGACTCCCTGTTACTTCCAGAGTAAATTAACAGCATATATTTTACTTGACTTTTAAATCCCTTTTTACTTAGCCCCCTCTTATCTTCCCAATTTTCTTAAACTCTGCTTCTCTCCACAAACCCTTGCTGCTCCTTCACAAGACACTGTCTTCCAACTCCCTTTCATTTTCATTGTCTGTCTCCAATACCTGGAACTTTCTCCCTGCTCAATTTTGCCTTCTGACTTCCTTGACTTCCTTCAAGGCTCAACTAAAGTTCTTAGACTGCAGGAAATCTTCTTTGGTCTTTTTTTCTTTTCTTTTCTTTTCTTTTTTTTTTTAAGGTTTTTGAAAGGCAAATGGGGTTAAGTGGCTTGCCCAAGGCCACACAGCTAGGTAATTATTAAGTGTCTGAGACCAGATTTGAACCCAGGTACGCCTGACTCCAGGGCCAGTGCTCTATCCACTGCACCATCTAGCCACCCTCTTGTATTTCTTAATATTGATTCCTTTTTCCTGAGATTATCTCCAATTTATCCTGCATATATATATATATATATATATATATATATATATATATATATAGTGTTTGTATTTAATTGTTTACATGTTGTCACCCCTATTAAGCTGAGAGGTCTTTGAGAAAAGGAACTGGTTTTGTCCTTTTTTTTATGGCAATTGCTGGCATATAGTAAATGGATACTTAATAAATGCATGTTAACTTGGCCATAACTATTAATATTTGGATTAATCTGGCAATAGTAGTGGAAAGAGCACTGAACTTGATGTCTACCTCGTGTGGTTATCTTGAGGATAAACCAAAATAATATATTTAAATCACCACATAATAAAATGTCAGCTATTATTATTGATGATGATCACACAGACAAAAGTGGCAGAGAGGATTTAAACTAACTCTCCTCATTCCAATCAAATGCTCTTTCCACTACACTAATCTGCCTTTTCTACCCAGAGCAATAACACAGAAATGAGGCAGTTATTTCAGGTTATCATAACCACCCCTGGGCCTCATTTTCTAAGGATAGGAAAGTAGAATTTTTCACTTAAAAAAAAAATACATTGGTGTTATTGACAATGTAACTCTCACATTCAGTTCAATCACTTTTAACATTTAAAACTGGATTTTTTCATGTGCTTGAATAAATAGATTTATGGATTATATCATCTTGTTTTACCTGTTATCCTAACACAAAATGAATGAGTGGTTTAAAAACACCCTGGCAAAGAAGCTGGGATTGAAATTATTGACGATTTGAACATAATAGGATGGGGGGGGGGGAAGGACAACTCCCAGGATTCCTAGTTCTTTGTCAGGTATGTTACAAGGTGACAATGATGACAATCACACTTAATCTAAAACTTAACAAAGTTTTTCAAAATTTAGTGAAAAATGTTTTGAAGCCTTTTCTTACTTGATGGAAAAAGACAAAAAAAAATCTACCAACTATTAGGGAAATGCTTGTTCTTCCTAAAAATTGTTGAAATAATTCATGAAAAGCAATGTGAAAAAGAACTAAAATGCATTCTATTGATAGCAAATATTGTTGCAAGATGCATAAAAATGCTGCTGAAGATTTGAAGAAACAAGTATTATAATAAATTACATGGGAGAGGAGTGTTTCTTTTTACATTTGGATGAGAGTACTCAGCTGAGTAAGGATGACAGACAATCTGTATGTTAAAACTTAGTAAAACTTTTCTTATTTTTTAGACAGTACTAATATTTCCTTGCTGCACCCCGAGGGATCATCTTGCATGTTTTATTTTGGGAACTATTGTTTCAAGCACATTATTTTGACAGCTTTGTGGAGGCTGCATTGGAGAGGGAGAAATGAAACAGGGAGGCCAAATAGGATTGGATGATAAAGACTATTACTGACCTGCAATGCAGGAAAGGATTATTGAGTGATAAGACAAAGGGATAACCTGGAAGTGAGAGTAAGAAGTAAAGAGTATGTCTACTATTACACTTGGCCAACTTTACTTTCAACCAGGAAAAATAGTATCTGCTTGAGGAGGCAATACCGAGAGTAGTAGGAAAGTGTTTAGTCAACCTGTCTCTCTAAAGATTTGGCCTTTCATGGCTGACTGTATTCTTTAGCCCAGTTCCTTACACAGTACCCTTTAACCCCAGTTCCTTACACTGACATGTTGTTATGATCATGGATCAGGTTTCCTCTTTCTGATTGATTCAGTCACATTAGTCAGTCTATGAACTCAGACATAAAATTGTATTTGGCTCCAGCTATGCACAAGAATAAGGCCATTATCTGCCTAAATTTTTGTACTTTAAGGAGTCTATAAGGCCCTGATCATTTCCATCACTACCAACTTGCCTTAGTGCCTGCAATTCTCTGCATTAATGGCAATCTTTAAGAGTTGGATTTCTAATATTATAATTTAATGTATGTGAAAATATCTTAGGACACATTTAGAACACATCATTGGCCCTGAAATTGCAAATGAAACAGAGAAGTGGCAGATGCATACTCAACTGCATCTAAGTGTAAACTCATTTGAAATATCTGAAAATTAAACCAAAGTGACTAGTCGCATAACCCTTTCTTACCATGGCAATTACCCTTTTTCTGTTTTGCTCTTAGAAATGATCTAGCCACGTGATTCTTTAGCTCAGTTGATAAGGGCAGAGGTTTTTAACCAGAAAACTGTAAGACTTTTAGAATAATGAGAATAAATTTCTCCAGCATCCCTAACACCAATGAATAAACTAAATTGATTCACCACAGGCACTTACATGTGATGTGTATGGGGGGGGGAGAACAAGCAGAGCAGAAAAAAGTTCATTAACTGCTCAAAGGTTAATCTTTGAAAGCCCCTCAATACTGAAAAAAAAAAGATGTAAGGAGTATTAGATTTAGTGTCAGAAGATCTACCCCCATTACCAGTTGTGTGACCTTAGACAACTCATCCTATCCAAGTCTCATTTCTTCATCTGTAAAATGAGTGAGTTAGACTAGTGATCTCTAGGATTCTTTCTACTTCTAAATCTCAATGTCCTATTTGTAAAGCCAAAACAAAAATCATGAATGTTTTACAAAATGCAAATGTTAAAAAGAACGAGTGAATCATCAAAAACAATAAACACTTATTAAGTAACTATGGCATACAGAGCACTGTGCTAGGCAGTAGGAGAGAAAGCATACAAATATAAGGAAAAGTTAGAATCTAGGGGGTCTGTGGAGCATTTTGCTATGACTAATTCATGCTTTCAATCTTTAATCAGAACAGTAACCTTTTCTTGGTTGTTTGGTCAACGACATTGTCCATTCTATAGCCATTCATTTTGAAAAGGTATCCCATAGGTTAAAAAGGATTTAAGCAAGAATGTGTCAGCATATGAAGCCAAAGATTTTCACAATGCTGGAAAAATTACTCAGAAAATGTGACCTAATGAAAGATCATTGAGTGCATCATTATCATGATTATACATTCAGTCATTATGGTGAAAGAGGGTGTATTGCCTAATGGCATTGGAGTCAGGACAACACAGATATAAGTCCTGTCTCTGACAAATACCAGCTATGTGTTACCCTGAGTAAATTCCTTCTCATCTTAGACAGTATGGTGCAGAAAATTTCCATTAATATAGTTATTTTCTTTAAAGGAAGTATTCATCATAGGCCTGGATCTAAATAAGTGAACAACTAAAAAAAACATACAGAGATAAATTGATGGTGGAGAGAGAGATGAGAGATAAATGGATGGTTCAAGAAAATTGGGTTCTTTTGTGATTCAAAAGAATACTATTTCTTTTCTTTTCTTCTTCCTTTCCTTTTTTCCTTCTAACTCCAAGTTTCTATGAATCTATGATTCTAAAGAATGTAAATACTAACATCAACTTACTATATATGTATATCTGTATATACATATATGTTGGACCCACAGAGAAAGAATAAAGTAAGCTTCCCTCTAAGATTGCCTTTTGGCTGCTTTACCTACTCATCACAAGTTTGATAATAACATGCATCTTCTCATACTTCACCATGTTTGGAAGAAGGATGTAAGAAGGAAATACAATTAGCAGAGTAAAACCTTCATGAGGTTGCAGCTTGGTTTTCAATGCTCTCTCCAAACTTAAAATGTACTTCATAAATCTTGACCCTATACTGCGAAGATCCCTTTGTGGTATAGGGAAAATACAGAAAATACAGATCCCACAATCTGAGGATCAGGGTCCAAACTCTAACTTGAGACGCTTACTCTGTTTGCCCCTGAGCAAATCACTTAATCTTCCAGAGTCTCAGTTTACTCATCTGTAAAATGAGGGGCTTGAATTAGATGACCTCTGAAGACAGCTAGGTAGTGTAGCAGATAGAGGATCAGGCTTGGAGGCAAGGAAATCTACAGTCAAATGTGGCCTTAGAAACTTACCCAATGGGGGTGGCTAGGTGGCTCAGTGGATAGAGCACCGGCCCTGGAGTCAGGAGGACCTGAGTTCAAATCTGGCCTCAGATACTTAATAATTAGCTAGCTGTGTGGCCTTGGGCAAGCTACTTAACCCCATTGCCTAGCAAAAAATAAAACAAACAAAAAAAAAACCCTTACCCAATGACAAAATAATCTTTGTAAAGTTCCTGGCATATTGTCTCATGTAAATACTAGTTATTTGTTGTTGTAGTAATATTTTTATTAATATAACATTATATATGGTAATATATAATATTAACATATAATATTATTATTATCATCACCATCATCATCATCATCTCTTACATCATTTGAAGTTAGATACTCTTACCATCAAATATATTGCAGTCCCCCCATTCCTCCAAATATAGTCTTCATGAATTGCTTTGGCTGAAAAAAAATAATCCCCTTCTAGTAAAAGAATGAAAGCACATGATGCTGAGCAAAGGGAGCAGAAGAACCAAGAGAACATCAAACACATTAACAACAACATGCTGAGATAATCTACTATGGAGGGATGCAGCTTCTCTCTGCAGTTCAGAGACCTGGGAGAGTCCTTATGGACAACACCATCCACATCCAGAGGAAAACAAAACAAATGAAAAACAACCCACAGAATCTGAATGGATACTATGTTTACTTTTTAAAAGCTTCTCTTAAGTTTTTTCTTTCTATTCCTTGGTATTCTTTCTTTATCCTTAGTCCACATTCCTCATACACAAAATGGCTAATATGTAAACATCTGTAAATACACATTAGTCATTTGACTAATATATAAACAGGGCAGCTAAGTGGCATAATGAGTAGAGCACTGACCTTGGATTAAGGAGGATGGGAGTTCAAATCCAGATTCAGACACTTACTAGCTGTGTGAGGCTAGTGACTTAACACAGTACCTCTTCATTCAAATCCAATTTATGTCCTCTCTGACGTTGTGTTCTTCTTCAAAAATGAAGGACAAATATTAATTAATATGTAAGCATGTTAAACACATACACACAAAAGAATGAAAGTACATTACTAATTCTAGAACCTTGTATCTTAGTCCAATTATTTCTTAAGCTAAGAGAAGAAAGAGCTTTAATTAATGTGAAGGACTAACAATAAATGTTTTTTACTTTATTTGAACTGACATTTTCCACCTTTGACTTTACAGGCCTCCTCCATCTTCACAGTGCTTCTTCTTCTTGAGGGAGGGTTGTTCTCCTCTTCCTCCCCTCCCTCTTCTGGAATGTTAGAGAATATCTTCCAGTACATTGATCTTCATCAAAATGAATTTATTCAGGTAGGAATAAATGCCTTTGTACAATTTAAGGATGTACTCCTCAGGTGAAGAGGGTGGACTGTCAATGATTCCTTACACCTTTCATTGGAAAGCACTCACTTGAAATAAGGGGGTTGTGGGTTCAAAATATGATTCTGTCATCACTGAGACCTTAGACAAGTTATTTCTCCTACCCGGACCTAAGTTTCTTTATTTGTAAAATAAGAGAATTACAGGAGATGGGCTCTGAGTCCTTCCTAGTCTAAATTTGGCTGTGCTGAAGTTTCATGCAGAGGAGGAAACTAAATTTCAGGATGGCTAAGTAACTTGCTCAGCATCACACAGCTAATAACTGTCTGAAAGAGGACTGGAACTCAGGTGTCCCTGATTTTCAGTTCATTATTCTTATCTTTTACACTGAACTACCATTTATCTATAAAACAGAACCACCTCAAATTTTGCTCTAAGTCACAAACATGTATTGAAGTCCAGTCAAATAACCCAAGACTTACCTTAATTTTTCTTTTTCATTGAATAATTGAATTGGTAGCAAGACCTATTTATTAGAATTTTAATGGGTATTTATTGAGTAGAATAGCATTAATTTAAAAAAAAAGGGTCCTAAGTTGGGTTTTGAAGTTCAAATACATCTTTCTCTGCTGCTGAAAATACACCCTCTCTTATAACAACCAGGTCACAGTAATGATGTTAACAAACAGGGAAATCAGAAAGGCTGAAAAAAATCCAGGTTAAAATTCTGCCTTCTGGGGGGCGGAGCCAAGATGGCCACATGAAGGGATTGAGTCTTAGGAGCTCTCTGATAAAAACTCATAAACTAAGGACTCCAACTAAACTTTCGAGAGACAGAACCCACAAAGGGACCCAGTGAGGCAGTTCTCCTACTCAAGGTAACCTGGAAAAGAACAGAAAGGCTCTGCTCCCCGGGGTTGGAGGGGCGGCCCGCCAAAGGGGTGGCCCGCCAGAGCCAAAGAACTTCAGCCTCCCGGAGGCAGCCCCAGGGCGCTGAGAGCCTCAGCTCACAGCAGTGGGGGAGTCGCCTGACCTGCACCCTGGGGAGCACCGGCACGGAGTGGGGGGAGCAGTGGGGGACCTCTGCCAGAGCAAGCACGTGGAGCCCAGCCCTCAGGGCACACAGCCAGCAGCCTGGTCTTTCCGCAGCCTAAACCTGGAAACAGAAACAGGTGGAGCCAAGCCCCCAGGGCACGAGCCCATTGAGCTGAGGGAGGGGAGTGAAGAGAGACTGCAGAGCTCTGTCCTCTGCCCCTGGAACCAGACTCTGGAGCTCTGACCACATTCAGATCCTGATCGCAGTCTAGGCCCCCCCATAGAACAGCAGGCCCCCCTGCCCACCTCGGCCCCATGGCAGAGGGGGCGCTTATGGTCATTCACAGACCAGGAGGGAGGACAGAGCCTCACACACTGAGAACCTTGTGGGAGTGTCCCAAAAGCTCAGGAAGCACCCCAAAAAACAGGCTTAGGCTGGGAAAATGAACAAAGAAACAAGAGGAAGACCATTGAGAAATATTTTGCAAATGAGACCAACAAGGATCAAAATACTTAGTCTGAAGATGAGGAAGCACAAGCTCCTGCATCTAAAGACTCCAAGAAAAACAGAAATTGGGCTCAGGCTATGATAGAGCTCAAAAAAGACTTTGAAAATCAAATGAGGGAGTTGGAAGAAAAACTGGGAAAAGAAAGGAGAGAGATGCAGGAAAAACATGAAAATGAAGTCAGCAGCTTAGTCAAGGAAATCCAAAAAAATGCTGAAGAAAATAGCATGCTAAAAACCAGCTTAGGTCAAATGGATAAAACAGTTCAAAAAGTTATTGTGGAGAAGAATGCTTTAAAAAGCAAAATTGGCTTCATGGAAAAAGAGATAAGAAAACTGAGGAGAATAAATCCTTCAGACAAAGAATAGAATTCAGGGAGATTGATGAATTTACCAGAAATCAGGAATCAATGCTTCAAAACCAAAAAAATGAAAAATTAGAAGAAAATGTGAAATATCTCATTGAAAAAACAACTGATATGGAAAACAGACTTAGGAAAGATAATTTGAAAATTATTGGAATACCTGAAAGTCATGATCAGGAAAAGAGCCTTGACATCATTTTCAAAGAATTACTATAGGAAAATTGCCCTGATGTTCTAGAAGCAGAGGGCAAAATAGAAATGGAGAGAATCCACCGATCCCCCCGAGAAAGAGGTCCCAAAAAACCAACCCCCAGGAATATTATAGCCAAGTTCCAGAACTCCCAAGTCAAAGAGAAAATATTACAAGCAGCCAGAAGGACACAGTTCAAATATTGTGGAGCTGCAGTCAGGATCACACAGGACTTAGCAGCAACTACATTGGAAGTTCGTAGGGCTTGGAATACAATATACCAGAAGGCAAAAGAGCTTAGAATGCAGCCAAGAATGAACTACCCAGCAAGGCTGAATGTCCTCTTCCAGGGAAAAAGATGGACTTTCAATGAACCAGGGGACTTTCAAAGGTTCCTTTTGGAATGGCCAGAGCTGAACAGAAGGTTTGATCTTCAGATACAGGACTCAGGTGAAGCATGGAGATTGGAGGAGAGGGGGGAAATATGAGGGACTTAATGAGGATGAACTGCATGTATAGAAAAATGATACTGATAATATTCATATGAACCATCTCAGTTAATAGAGCAGGTAGAGGGAGCTTTTATAGTTGAAGCACAGGAGAAAGCTGAATTCGAAGATAAAATATGGTGTAAAAATGGAGTCAATAAGAAAAAAAAAGGGAAATGGAATGGGAGAAAAAAAAAGGAGAGGGGAATAGTCCAAGCTATTTCACATAATAAGTTTTTTTTATTACATTAAGTTATTGCAATGATATGGAAGGGGGGAGGCAAGGGAGAATGAGGGAACCTTTGCTCTCATCAGAGATGGCTAGGAGAGGAAACAGCAAATATACTCAATGGGGTATAGACAACTGGAGTAAGAAGGAGGGGGGAGCAGGGGGAAGGGGTGGGGATGTGAATAAAGGAGGAGAGGATGGACCATGGGGGGACAGTGGTCAGATATAACACATTTTCTTTTTTTTTACTTCTTGCAAGGGGCTGGGATTGGATGGCCTGCCCAGGACCATAGGGCCAGGTGGATTCTGGGCCTAAGGGGTGGTATGGGGGCTCAGGGCTTCTTGGCCCCAGGGCCAGGGATCTGTCTGCTGTGCCACTCAGCGACCCTACAGCAGAGTCAGAGTGAAAGGAGAGAGAAAATAAAGTACATGGTAGTGGAGAAATAAGAAAGGAGGGAGTTGCGATCAGCAATGGCAACATTGGAAAAATATGGAAGTAACTTTTGTGATGGACTTATCATAAAGAATGTGATCCACTCATGACAGAGTTGATGGTGTTGGAACAAAGACTAAAACACATTTTTTGTTATTATTATTTGGGGGAGGGTGCAGGGCAAGTGGGGCTGGATGGACTGCCTGGGGCCACATAGCAGGGTGATCTTTGGGTGTCTGGGGCCAGATTCGGACCCAGCCACCCCTACTATTATTACTATTTTATTTTATTTTGGGTCTTTTTTTTTTCTTTTTTTTTGGTTTTTGCAGGGCAGTGGGGATCGGGTGGCTTGCATATCACATGGCTGGGTGATTATTGGGTTTATGAGGCTGGATATGGACTTGGGTGCTCATGGCTCTAGGGCTGATGCTTCGTCCATTGCACCACCTGGCCATACCTACAAATATTACTATTATTTTTTTAATTTTAATTTTTTTCTCCCCCCTTTACTTTTTTGCCCAAGCAAGTCTATCTATATTCAATGGGGGGAGGGGTATTTTGTTTACTTGTAAACAAGTATATCTTATTAATGTAAAGAAGAACATTTGTACAAAATGAGAATAAAAAATAAATTAAAAAAAAATTCTGCCTTCTGAATTCCTGGTCAAAGAAAGTATATGTTTAAAACAGAATTTATTCCACCAGTGAATAATTAGACTCTCTCTTGGAAATGGGTCAGCAAAAGCACAGCAATTTTGTCTAGAAAGATCATAAAAGGAATGTGAGATGCAGAATATTAAGGCCAAGAGTCCAAGAAAAATCTTTTTCCCCCCTCTGAGAATATCATTTAAATAAAAATATAGATTTAGAAAAAATACCATACCATAAATATTAGTTAAAATGTGGAGAAGACAGAGGCTTAACAGGCCATTTCATACCAAACTAGAAATTCAGAATCTGTTTCAATGCAAGAAAACTGGATATAGACTGAAAAAAAAAAAGGTAGCCTGGACTAGTAGCTATAGGGCTATCCTTGGAAACCACAACATCCAGGTTAAAATTCTGCCTTCAACAAATATTGACCATGTGTTCATTGGATAAGTCACTTAATCTCTTAGTATACTTGGTACCTCTCTAAAGTTCTAGATGATAGGCTACTTCTAGTAGTGTATGAGGGGTTTCCACACTGGAAAATTTCCCTCGCCAATGAAATGAATAAAATAAAATGCCTAACAATTCCTTTAGGATTCTTATTGTCTTAAACAAAGCTGGTATATTGCATTTCATGATATCCCAAAGTAGCATAAGGGTGAGCAGTAGCCAAACACAATCAAGATGAGAAAAAAGACAAGGCCATAGCTTGACCCTTTGCTGGGAAAAGCCAAAAAAAAAAAAAAAAAAAGACTGACTGGTCTCACTAAATCCTTAAAAATTCTAAACAGAGAATATTCACTCTCCTCAGACCAATCTATGACTCCAAAGCCCATGTAGACACATGGTAACAAAAAGGTAGGTGATCATAGTCTCTTGATCTCTTGATCTCAAAATTATTTAATATATATATATATATATATATATATATATATATATAAAAGGACAGATGCTTATTAGAAAATGCCTGCATTTCTGAAGCTCTTAATAAAGATTATATATCTCAGAGCAATAATTTTTAATCACTTTCTTGGTCAATAGTCTTTCTCATTGGATAACCCTAAGAATAGTTTGTTACTCTTCTTTCTTTCTATTATATGCTTATAGTTTGCTTGCTTTTAGGCAAAGGGAAAAGAAGACAATTCAGACTTGAAATATTCTTGAATATTCAAGGGGCAGATTTCTCTAGCTATTGTTGTCCCCTTCTCTTCCCCTTTCTCCACCCTAACTTGATCACTGATTTTCCTCATAGTCCCTTAAAGAATGGGTGGCCATTGAGAGTGATTCTGTTCAACCCCTGCCTCACTTCAGACAAGAAATCTTCAAAATGATGGACATAGCTGCAGACAAACTTCGACATTTAGGAGCCACTGTAGATTCAATGGACATGGGATATCAACAGGTAAAGTACCTTATCTTGTTTCTGTTAACCACTGAGATTCTCTGACCTCCAACTGTCTATCTAAATTCTAATGGATATGGTGATGTGTCTCTTTAGTAATTATAAGATACCAGATAAACTTTTTCCTTCAAAGTGTTTGCCCTATTCCAGTTTACTTTACCCTAGGCAAGGATTTAAAATCCTACCTAATTCTACTTTATACCTATCAGATTAGCTAATTTGAGAAAAAAGGCAAATAACAAATGCTGATGGAGATGTGGAAAAATAGAGACACTAATGCATTGTTCATGGAACTGGAACTAATCCAAAAAATTTGGAACTTCACACAAAAGGTTATATAAAACTGTACGTACCCTTTGATCCAAATGTTCACCACTAGGTCTGTATCACAAAAAGATCAAAGCAAAAGGAAACTGACCTATATATACAAATTTTTTTTTATAGTAACTATTTCTATGAGGTCAAAGAACTGGAAATGGAAGAGATACCCTTCAAGTGGAATATGGCTAACAAGTTGTGACATGTGATTATGATGCAATTATTATACTATAAGAAATGACAAAGGGGATGGTTTCAGAAAAAAACTAGGAAAACTTATATGAAGTGATGCAAAATAAGGTGAGCAGAACCAGAAAACTATATATAGTAACAGCAATACTGTAAAAATGATCAACTATGAAAGACTTAACTATTCTGATCAATACAAAGATCCATGACAATTCCAAAGAACTCATGATGAAAAATGCTATCCACCTCCAGAGAGAAAATAGATGGAAACAGTACAAATTGAAGGGTTTTTTCTACTTTATTTTTATTGTCTTTCTTTTTTTTGCAACATGGCTAAGATAGAAATGTTTTGCTGACTTCACATATAATGAATATCATATTGCTTGTTTTATCAAAGGATAAGGGAAAATCTGGGAGAGAGAGAGTTTGGAACTCATAGTAAAAAAAGAATGTTAAAAAATAAGCCTAATTAAAAAAAAAAAGATTCAGACTCTCCCAATAACAAAGCCAATGGAAAGAGACAGCTTCCACTGCTTAAAAAAAAAGTTTAGTTAAATTCTACCTAACACTGAATGTGACTTAGCTAAAATGATGATTTCATAAGGGTGCATGGTCTCTCCACCAGAGAATATCCTAATTCCTCTATGCTTTTTTCCTATTTATAAAATTTACAAGGGAATATTTATTTCAAAGATTTAAGAACAACAAAATTATAAACATTTGTTGCATGATACTTCACAGGCATATATTCCCCTATACTTCTTCATTCTTTGTGAAGAGTATGTATATTCTTAGTACAATTTCTACTTAGTTTTGGTTCCACCAAGTTCATATCCAGATATGGTTTGATTGTTGGATATGTCCTTGCTTCAACTACTACTGGATTAGGCCCTGAAGATCAGTTTCTTAGACTATTCTTTGATTCCTGGGGCATCAATTTTGGACTAGTGGCAAAACCCAGCATAGTTCAGATTCTGGACCTTTCGAAACTCAAAAAATCAGAGGCTCCAATCCCTTTGTCTGAAACAGAAAAGGACAAATACAGAGGCCAATAATTCAGGTCCACATGAGTTCAGAGGAGAGAAGTCCCAAGGCCTCATGGTTAGAGCACTGCCTTTCATTGGACATCATCTGTTAAATCATTACACCAAGTACTGAGTGGTACAACCCCTTCATGTTTTTTTCACTGTAGGTACTATTATTTTTGGTTTTCCTTTAGTCCTTCATGGAGGAGTCACCTAATATACCAAGACCTCCCTCTGTGTTTTTTCTTATCATGAGGATGTAGCATTCAGTGCTAATGTAGCTCTGTCCATCTCCTGTCTCCTAATTTTTTTGCATAATTTCCCTTTATGGGAATGTCCCTATATGTCCTTTATAATATTTTTGTCCCAATTCTTATTTGTATAATTCATCACTGACACATCTAACATACTATTAGCTATTCTTATTGATCTCAGTGCAGTTGACCTTTGAAGACTCACTGAAGGGAAGGAATAAACCCATGCATTATTTATTTGTATATTAGTGACACTTTATTTCTGTTTTTTAATGTTTTTTGCAAGGCAAATGGAGTTAAGTGGTTTGCCCAAGGTCACACAGGTAATTATTAAGTGTCTGAGGTCAGATTTGAACTCAGGTACTCCTGACTCCAGGGCTGGTCTCTATCTATTGCGCCACCTAGCCGCCCGATGCTTTATTTCTAATTAAAATTTTTAAAAATATTTTTATTTCATCAAATATTTCCTAATTACAGGTAAAAAAATTTGATAATCATTTTTAAAGTTTTGAGTTCCAAATTCTCTTCCTCTCTCCTTTCCCCCTCTTTCTTAAGAAAGCAAGCAATTTGATAGTGATTATATGTAAAGATATAAAAAAATATTTGCACATCAGCCACATTGCAAAAGAAAAGACAATAACAACAAAAAAATCCAAGAAAAATAAAGAAAAAAATTTTTTAAAGTATGCTTCAAGTTGCATTCTGAGTTCATCAATTCTATATCTATGCTATTTACATAGCATTTTTCATCACATGTCCTTTGGATTTGTCTTGAATCATACTGATCAGAATAGCCAAGGATTTCATAGTTGATCATTGTTACAATACTGCCGTAACTGTGTACAGCATTCTCCTATACTTCACTTTGCATCCTGTTTGTCATTTCTTAAAGCTCAATGGTATTTCCTCACAATTATTGTTCTGTCATTCCCCAGTTCATGGATATTGCCTCAATTTCCAATTTTTCACTACCACAAAAAAATTACTATAAATATTTTGAATAAATAGGCCTTTTTCATTTTCTTTTATGGCTTTGGAATACAGATCTAGGTCTACATTTTTTTGCTGGGTCAAATGATCTGTTAAGTTTAGTAGCTCTTTGGGTAGTTCCAAATTGTTCATTACTCCAAGAATGGGACATTAGTGTTTTTTGCTTTTCCATGTCCCCTACAGCATTTGTTACTTTCCTTTTCTGTTGTCTTAAATAATTTAATAGGTATTAAATGGTATCTTAGAGTTGTATTAAATTGAATTTCACTTATCAGTAGTGATTTAGAACATTTTTTGAGATGATTATTGTCATTTCTTCTGAAAAATGTCTGTATCTGATTCTTATCAATTGAGGAATGGCTTTTATTTTTTATAAATTTGACTCAATTCTCTATATAGTTAAGAAATGAGGGGTGGCGTAGTGGATAAAGCACCAGCCTTGGAGTCAGGAGTACCTGGGTTCAAATCTGATCTCAGACACTTAATAATTACCTAGCTGTGTGGCCTTGGGCAAGCCACTTAACCCCATTTGCCTTGCAAAAAAACCTTAAAAAAAAAAAAGAAAGAAAGAAATGAGACCTTTACTAGAGAAACTTGCTGTAAATTTTTTTTCTCCAGTTTCCTGAAAATACTTTATTTTTAATTAGGCTTTCCCATAACTTCCCATGAAGAGGATAAGTTATATAATACACATTTTTCTCTCTTATTTGATTTTTTCTCAATTACATGTAAAAAAATTTTAACATTCGTTTAAAAAAAAATCTTTAGTTCCAAATTCTTTCCCTCCCTCCTACCTTCCCTACCTTGAGAAGGCAAGCAATTTGGCATAGATTATACATACTGTCATGTAAAACATATTTCCATGTTAAGCATGTTGTAAAAGAAAAGACACATGGAAAAAAACACAAGAAAAATAGTGCACAAAAGTATCAGTCTTCATGTAGACTACATCAGGTTTTTTTTTTTTTGGAGATGAGTAGCATTTTTCATCATAAATTCTTAGAAATTGTCTTGGATCATTGTATAGCTAAAAAGAGCTAAGTCATTCACAGTAGATCATCCTTAAGTATTACTGCTACTGTGTATAATGTTCTCCTGATTCTGTTCACTTGATTTTGCATAAGTCCATATAAATCTTCTCAGGTTTTTCTGAAAACATCCTAACTCATCATTTCTTATAGCACAATAGTATTTCATCACAATTATTTACCACAACTTATTTAGCTATTCTCCAATTTCTAATTCCTTGCCATCACAAATAAGAACTGCTAAAAATATTTTTGTACAAATAGTTCTCTTACCTTTTTTTAAAAACTCTTTGAGATACAGAAGTAGTAGTGGTATTGCTGGTTCAAAAGGTATGCATAGTTTTATATTCCTTTGGATATAGTTCCAAATTACTCTCTAGAATGATTGTATCAATTCACAACTCCATCAAAAATGCATTAGTCTACCAATTTTTTTCACATCTCCAACATTTGTCATTTTCCTTTTCTGTCATATTAGCTAAACTGATAGGTATGTGATGGTACCTCGGAGTAAGTTTCTTTAATCAAGAGTGATTTAGAACATTTTTTTCAGATGACTATTGATAGCTTTGATTTTTTTCTGAAAATTGCCTGTTCATATCTTTTATCCATTTATCAACTAAAGAATGACTCATAGTCTTGTAAATTTGAGTGGGCTCTCTATATAGTTGACAAATGAGGCTTTTATCAAACTTGCTGTAAAAAATTCATTCTATTTTACTTGAAAACATTTAATTTTAATTAGGTTTTCCTATAACTTTTCATGAAGATCAGTCACATAATATATATTTTAGAGATAGGAAAATTAGTCAGGCATAAAATACTTTATTAATATAATCTCAGGGGTGGCTGGGTGGCACAGTGGATAGAGTACCAGCCCTGGAGTCAGGAGTACCTGAGTTCAAATGTGGCCTCAGACACTTAATAATTACCTAGCTGTGTGGCCTTGGGAAAGCCACTTAACCCCATTTGCCTTGCAAAAACCTAAGCACATACATATGTATAATCTCAGATACCAGAGGTTGGTAACCCTTTTGGAATGTTGAACTTCAGTGAGCTATGATGCCAGCCAGTGTTTGTCTAAGTTCAGCATCAATATGTTGAATCTTCAGGATCAGGAAGAGGGGAGATGGGAGAGGGAGAGAAGCCCTGAATTTACTAAAGAAAGATAAACTTGCCCAGGACTGAAATGAAGTAGGACAAAACTCTTCTTAATGGGTGTGGTTCTAACCTGGGTAGGACAGAGAGACCTGGTCTTAATATTAAAATCAAATAAAATAAGAAGAAAAGCCAAGATAATAAGTCAAATAAACAATTATTGGCCATACAGTGATTCAAATTACATGAGACCTAATCCCACATTTCTAGGTTCTCTAGAAGACTGATACTATTTTCTCTTTCTTTTTATAATTATGCTTCATTAATTTATTTATCTTACCATTTAAAAAAAAGTGAATTTCAAATTCTTTCTTTCCCCTATCCATTGAGAAAGCAAGCTATATTTTAATGTGTTCATTTGTATTTCTGCAGTTACCTGATGGGCAGAACCTTCCAATACCACCCATTCTTCTAGCTGAACTTGGTAATGATCCAAAGAAACCCACAGTGTGTTTTTATGGTCACTTGGATGTACAGTCTGCCAAAAAAGAAGATGGGTGGCAAACAGACCCTTACACCCTGGTAGAACTTGATGGTTAGTATTGTTCTGCTTCTTTGACATACTTTTACTTCTAAAGTAATTAGTTGTTTACATGATTTAAAGTGTTGTTCAACTTTGTTAACATTATCATTAAAATCTCTCATTATCTTACTGGCTTCTTTCCAGTGAATAGGTCACTATCACAAAATTATCTGCTTGGAAATATCTCAGAAATATTTGATGAGAATTCATGTGAGATGGCAGAACAGAAACCAGCTATGTCTAAATCACCTCAAGAAATTAGGTGGTGAAGTGGATAGAGCACCAGCTCTGGGGTCAGGAGGACCTAAGTTCAAATGTGACCTCAGAGACTTAATTATTACCTAGGTGTGACCTTGGGCAAGTCACTTAATCCCATTGCCTTGCAAAAACAAACACAAAAAAAACAAACAAAAAATAAATTGAAACTACTGCTCCATATTCCCTTTCTATTATCCATAAAAAAAAACAAAAGGAGAAAAAGAAAACAAAAGCAATTTGCAAAAATTACCAGGATAGTAGCAGCAGCAGCATTTTATATAGCAGTTTATGTTTTATAAATGACATTACATCCATTATCTCAGTTAATAATGACAAAAACTGTGTAAGATTGATGTATGTATTATTATTCCTCTTTTAAAGATGAAAAAATAGAATGAGAGGTTGAGTGAATTGACCAAAATGACACAGCTATTGTGTCAGAGACTGGATTGAAATCCAGTTCCAATCCTCTTTCTTCTACATCATACTGTCTCTGGAGGAGAGATTATTTACAATCACTACCTGTAGAATCATAATGTCTTGCTATCCTGGAGTTCTTGAGCCTAGAAAGAAACATACACATCCAGTTGCTGGTGGACTTCCTTCTTTGGCAAGGCAAGGAAATTCATTTGTAGCCTATCAACTCTGATTTTTTGAGTAAGTCAATGCACTTGGTTGCTATTCACATGCAGGCCTCAGAAAGCACCACACACACACACAGATCCCAACAGAAGCCAGGACAACATCTAATTTCCCAATCCCAACTTTTAGCCTGAGATGAGGAGGGAGATCCCGTGTTTCTAGGTCTATTTCCAGGTGAGATTCCAGAACCAGATTGATCCAGGTTTCTGGAGGACACCTGGTAACTCACCAGAACAGTTAGTATTCTTTCTGGCTCTCTTTCCAGACTTCTTTATTTTCTATGCTTGTCCAAAGCCTGAAGAAAACTTGGGCTTTCTGCCTTACTCTAATCAGTAAATAATAAAAATAACAAGCCTACAATATAATAGAGTTGAAAAAACAATTAACTGTAAAATCGAGAGCAAGTAACAGTTTCAAAAGACAAAGATGCAAAAGAAAACAGTCAATTGGGTTCACAATATCAAAATTTTAAAAGATACTACATTCCAAAATTTAGAGAAAACTTTCCAGAGTGAAGAACAGTACAGAGGACCCCTGCTTGAAGAAATCCTAACTAAAATCCTGTCATATAATTGCTAAATTACAAAATTGAAAAGAACTAATTTCCTAAGAATTGAAAAAGGAAAAAGAAATTATACTTTTAAAATACAAGTTGGAGCAATATCAAACTTTTTTAAAAATTGGACAAATGTTGAAGATATATAAAACAAAATTTTAATAATTGGATTGTGACCAGAGGTCAGTGATGAAGAATGCTACTCATTTCCTAAAAGAAAAAGTGATTAACTCAAAATATAGAAACATATTTTTTTTAACATGGCCATGTAGCAACTTATTATGCTTGACTATGCATATTTGTTGCAAGGGTTTTGTTTTTCTTTTCCTTTTCCCTTAACCTTGGGGGGGGTGTAAAAGTAAATAAATGTTCATTAGTGGGGAAAAAAATTAAAAAATAGTGCTACATTCTAAATCACATACTTTAAACATGACTTTTTTTTTTAGGGTTATTTTTTTTTTTTTGCAAGGCAATGGAGTTAAGTGGTTTGCCCAAGACCACACAACTAGGTAATTATTAAATGTCTAAGGTAGGATTTGAACTCAGGTACTCCTGACTCCAGGGCCAGTGCTCTATCTACTGTGCAACCTAGTCACCCCTAAATATGACTTTGTAAAAAAAAATTATATCATGTAACATAGCACACAGCTAAAGTCTAAAAAATAGAAAATTTAAAGACAATAGATTATTACCTACAGAAATATGAATTTCCAAAATTGACATTATGGAAAATTACTCATCCAAATTGAACAAGGACAGAGACAGAAATAAGATGCCATCAAAGAATTACACCACAAACAACATGGCTTAGATGATTCACAGGTCAGTTCTTTCAAACTTTCCAAAAACTAATAATTTCTACATTCAGTGGTGGGATTCAACTAATTAACAACTGGTTCTCTGCTCTAATGACCATTTTAAGTATATAAAAAGATATACCACTAGATAGGTTAATATTTCATGTATTTAAAACACAAATAATAACAATAAAAGACACAAAACTAGATTATGTTACATTACTCACAGTAACCTTATGGAGCAAAAGTAGCCACATGACACAGTAGTCATGTTGGGATATATGTAGAACCAAAACTCATTATACCTATTCTAATTTTTTTTTATTTCTGCTTCCATGGTATATGAAATGGGTTAGAAGATAACCCTTGAAATCTAAATTTCATTGGTTCATTGTGTCCCAGCTTCTTATTGGTTTCACCATTCAGGGAACACCAGTGCATTCATAATATCTTGGAGGAATTTGGGGTACAACAAAAAGTAGAAGTAAATAATTGCTTGTCGCCCCCTAGTTGTTTGGCACTTTTCCTCTTGTTCTCTTATATATGCTGAAGTAACAAAAATGAGGTATAATGAGTTTTAGGAAATGAATAAATAAATGTTATAAGCATAGTTCTATTGGAAAACATTACTATGGGCGCTTAGAAAATGGTGTTGCACAGAGCACATTAAAAGAGTAAGGAATGGAAATTTGTGATTTCCACATTGGGCAGCTGCACAGAGCACCCACCTTAGAAAGAATCCTGATTACAAAGGCCATTTTAATAACTGGTTTCCTGAACTCAACATAAAATTAGATATTGGTGTGAACTGGATGAATTCCACCACTGCCTACATTACATAGATTACATTATTTACAAATACAGAGAATGCTGAGATATTATCCAGTACCTTTAATGAAGGAAATAAGTTACATATTTAAAAACCTGGTAAAGAGAACAATAGAAAATAATAATCATAGCCCAATTTCCCTAATGGATACAGGTGCAGTGCCAAATGAAATGTTAACAAAAATATAGCATTATATTTTTAAAATTATACATCATGGTAAAACAGGCTTTATAAAGCACATAAGTCTGCTCATCATCAGAAAAACTATCACATAATGAAAAATGAACAAAACCATTTAAAAATCTTTGAAATTATATCAATAACATTCTTAGAACAAAAAAGAGTAAAGCATGTAGAAATGGAGGGAATTTTTCCTTAATATAATAAAAGTACTCAGCTTATGCTGTTGACATAATCAGCAATGGAAAAAATAGAAGATTTCTTACCAAAAAAAAGCTACAAAATAAGGGTATACATTTTCATCACATTTATTTAGCATGATTTTAGAAATTCTAATCATTTCCATAAGACAAAAAATATTGGAAATTAATTACTCAAAATATCTTTATTTGAAGGCAGTTGGTATGTGTGGAAATTCCAACTGTCTCAATA
Organism: Macrotis lagotis; assembly: GCF_037893015.1. Taxonomy (NCBI): domain Eukaryota; kingdom Metazoa; phylum Chordata; class Mammalia; order Peramelemorphia; family Peramelidae; genus Macrotis; species Macrotis lagotis. The sequence goes on from NC_133666.1 coordinate 493,850,592, forward strand.
AGAAAATTAATGATAACAATACATGAACTTAGCAATTGCTCAGAATTCAAGATCAATCCAGGAAAATCATTTGAATTTTTATTTGCCAACACTAAAAAAAAAAATCATAAATATGAAACCCAATTTACAATAACAGTAAAACTCAAACATATTTGGGAATTATCTTTTTTTTTTTAGGTTTTTGCAAGGCAAACGGGGGTAAGTGGCTTGCCCAAGGCCACACAGCTAGGTAATTATTAAGTGTCAGAGACCGGATTTGAACCCAGGTACTCCTGACTCCGAGGCCAGTGCTTTATCTACTACGCCACCTAGCTGCCCCAATATTTAAGAATTATCTTACCCAGAAATACATGATCTATAAAAGTACAACAGTAAAGTTATAATATTGGAAATAAAGGAATACCTGAATAATTTGAGATCAATGTTCAGGATAAGTCAGATTAATATAATAAAAATGATAACAATCCTCAAATTCACTTACATGTTTTATGCAATACCAATCAAAAGAGCAAAGTACTTATTTATAGAAATGGATGAAAACATAATGAAATGTATATAGAAAAAACAAATAGTCAATAAAATCAAAAGGAAGGCTAAGGGAGAAAAGGTAATAATGACAGTTATACATTCCTAAATTTTAAGTACAAAGCAGTTCTTAAAATTATCTGGAACTAGATTTAAAAAAAAGATCAATAGAACAGCTTACAGAATCAAAAATCTAACCAAATATACATAAAATACTAAAATTTGATAAACCCAAAACCCACAGTAGATAAAAACTGGGGAAATGGTTCATTATTAATAAATGGACTTGAAAAAATGTTTAGTAATTTAGTGGAAAATAGATTTAGACCCATTTCTGATGCTATATAGCACACTGAATTTTAACTGGATAATAGACTTAAGCATACAATGAGAAACTATTTAAAAGAAAAGGGTATTTATCAAAATTGTGAAGGGGAAATGAAATTTCTATTAGTCAGAAGGACTTATTAGGGTATGATAAATGCATTTGATTATGTTAAAAACAAGAATTTTCTCTACAACAAAAACAATACAAAGAAAAATAAAAGTAAGAGATTGGAAAAATACTTATGGCTAATATGGCATATAAAAACTTTATATCTAAAATATATAAGGAACTATTAAAATTTTCATAGGTCCAGTTCAAAATATACAAATGGTCAAAGGCTATAAGAGGGCAATTTTAAAAAAGAGGAAACATAAATTGTTAATAATCACTTGAAAAATGCTCAACTTTAATAATTAAAAGGACTACAAATTAAAACAGCTTTGAGTTAACACCTCAAATTGGCAAAAATAATTAAAACATTAAAACTCAGTGCTAGTGGGGTTGTATTAAAACTGGTGCACTCATTAATTGTTGAAAGAATTTCAAACTAGTAGAATCTTTTTTGGAAAGCACTCTAGCAATACACAGTAAAAGTAACCAAAATAATCATACCCTTTGACTCATTAATCCTGGTGTTCAGAATATATATCCTAAGAGTATTATCCCAATGAAAAAAGCTTCTGTTAAAGATTTTTATAATAGTGTTATTTATAAATTACAAAAAGAAAGGAAGAGAGAAAGAGAAAGAAAAAGAAAAAAGAAAGGAAGGAAGGAAACAAGGAAGAAAGGAAACAAGGAAGAGAAGAAAAGAAAAAAGAAGGAAGGAAAGAAAGAAAACAAAGATTTAATAATATAGGAATGGTTTAATAAATTATGTTACATTAATGTAAAAGAATAGTATAATAAAATTCAAATTAAAAAGTATAAGAAACATGAAGAAATATGCAAAGATCTTTTTTGAAATAATAAGAAATATCAGATCCAGAAAAATTGAAAACATTGGTCACAAAAGGGATCAGGAAAAATGGACAAGAATGAATGAATGCATCCTGGTAGAAATTGTAAAAGAAGTGACTGAAAAGTGATAACATTGTATACACTGAAATTCATTCATTTATTTAAATACAAATAGTTGCATTGAGTAAATGCGTTAGTTGCATGGATGTTTGATGTTAAGTTTATATAGAGATAGGAATTAGACCAGTGATTTCATTGCTATAGGGAACTTCCAGTTTACAGAACTCAGTTCAGGCAGCACCTGGTCTGCAAGCTATATAGTACACTGGCTATAGCATGCTGAACTTGGAATGAGAAAGAACTGAGTTCAAACTCAACCTCAGACACTTAATTGCCAGGCTACCCTAGATAACTCAGTTAACCCTGTTTTGCCTCAGTTTCTTCATCTATAAAATGAACTGGAGAAGGAAATGGCCAACACTCCATTACTTTTGCTAAGAAAACCCTAAGTAGGGTCGCAAAGAATTAGACATGACTCAGCATCAAAGCACTGACACTGTGACTTCCTCAGGGTCACACAGCCAGTGTGCATCAGAGGCAGGACATGAATTCAGGTCTTCTTGGATACTCTTTTCAAGAATTTACAAAAGATGATGTCATTCTACTCCACTCTCCAAAGGAATCTAGTCTTTATTTATTATTTCTGCACCTTTTTAAAATAAATTTTATAGATAACTTTTGCCTTTATTATATATTTTAGCAAATAAAATAAATAGAAATGCTGTTTCACCTCCTCTAGATCTTTTCCCCTCATCAGATCATTTGGTTTTCTAGTACTGATTTCTTTTCCACTTTTTTTCTGGCAAGGCAATGGGGTTAAATGACTTGCCCAGGGTCCTATAGTTAGGTGGTAATTAAGTGTCTGAGTACAAATTTGAACTCATGTCCTCCTGACCCCAGGGTCAGTGCTCTATACACTGTGACATCTAGCTACTCCCTTTTTTTTTCACTTGTTTAAGAGACCACAAGCTCTTCAACTGTTGGAACTTTCTCACCAGTAAGAAAACTTCTCAACTAATGGTGAAAATGTTTTCCTGCTTAGAAATGCCAAACCAATAATTCATATTTTATGAAGACAAAAGAAAAAAGCAAATTGTAAGGAACCATTGAGAGGAACTTAGATATCTTTCATTCATTCTTCATCTAGTTGCATATTTTCAGAATGTCAGATAGATTGTATGACATTCAATGGCCAATCTTCCAATGAGACATGAGGGGTCAATCTGATACCAAACCACTGAAATAATCATTGTCTTACATTGTTCAACCATTGGGTAAATATGAAATTTGTGTCTATGAAATGAACTTAGTAACTTCAGACAAGATTTGTGCAAGGTTAAAATGAAAATGTGCCAATTAACATAATAGTTCATCTTGTTAAATTTGTTTTGAATTTTTTAAACTTGGCAGAAGTATAAAAAACTGTTCTGACAGTTTTTTCCCCCTTTTGCAATTAAAGGAAAACTTTATGGACGAGGAGCAACAGACAACAAAGGACCTGTTTTAGCTTGGATTAATGCAGTGGATGCCTTCAAAGCCTTAAACCAAGTATGTTACCAGGGGTCTATAATATTGATTTTAAAAGGATAATTATAAATAGAAAATGATTATTAATTTCATGGAAATAATAATAAATGCAATCATAATAAATAACTGGAAAGGATCTCTGAATAGATAGAAATACATTGAAGAAGAATTTTTTAAAGTTATATTTAGATGTGATACTTTTTAGGTAGGACTGTGTTTTATTGATCCTCATATAGATATATAGATATGTGTGTTTATAAATAAATATGTGAAAAATGCCTCCACCAGCATATTTATAATTTCAAGACATTAGGGAACATTATTTAGTAATCCCTAGTTTGGAGGGATTAGGGTAGGTGGTTTCAGTCATTTTTTCAGTCATGTCTAACTCTTTGTGACTCCATTTGAGGTTTAATTGGCAGAGATACTAGAGTGGTTTGCCATTTCCTTCTCCAGTTCATTTTTTTTTTTTAGGTTTTTGCAAGGCAAATGGGGTTAAGTGGCTTGCCCAAGGCCACACAGCTAGGTAATTATTAAGTGTCTGAGACTGGATTTGAACCCAGGTACTCCTGTCTCCAAGGCCAGTGCTTCATCCACTACGCCACCTAGCCGCCCCTCTGTCCAGTTCATTTTACAGAAGAGGAAACTGTGTGTCCATGGTCACACAGCCAGATTTGACCTAAGGAAGATAAGTCTTCCTCACTCCAGATCAGGCAGCCTATTCAGTGTGCTACCTAGCTGTCCAGGGCTGGACAAATTCAATATTTAAAAGATCTGAAATTTCATTGCTATAGGTGATTTCTTGACTTGTAATAAACCTGATAACTTAGCAAACAATCTTTAAGAGATACTATGACTGGAAAATAAATCACCCTACATATAACTTGATGATGAATCTCTCTGAACTTCATTAAACTAGATCTTGGATCATAGACCTGTGATTGAACAATGAGCAATACTCACCTTTGCAGGCTGATAGGACATAGGAGAACTTGTTTTATAGTGGTATAGCCATAGAGAACTCAGGGTCAGTACCTCCAACACTACAATTAAGTTGTCCTGATTGTTTGGTTTTTTTGGTGAGGCAACTGGGACTAAGTGACTTGCCCATAGCTTGTAAGTATCTGAGGTCACTTTTAAACTCAGGTCTTCCTGACATCAAGGTTGGTGCTCAATTCATTGCACCACCTAGTTGCCCCAACAATAAGGTATTGAAGTAGAAATTTACAGGAAGATATTTCAGCATATTTGAATCTTAAAAAATTTTATAATATTGCTCCATTAGCATCCTTTGAGACTGACTATGGATACAGTTTTTGAATCTCACATAGATTGATAATTCATACTAAGAAATTCAACAAACATTCTACTAAGTACTGAAGGAGAGACAATATTTAGATTACACATGACCTTTGTCCTTAATTGTTTGCAGTCCGTGGTATCAGAGCACCCTAGATTTAGGACTAGAAGGGACCGTAGAGGTTATTGAATCCAACCTTTCATTCTTTGGTAAAGAAAAAGTCCCAGAGAGATTAAGAGGCTTGACAACACCCCAGATTTGAAACCAGGTCCTTTGACTCTAAATGCAGCATCCTTCCACTGTATATGGTATATGTAGTAAGGGGATGCAAAGATAATGACACAAAAATTTTCATTAATATTTTATATTGTTTGTATATATATTTTATTACATTAGTAATACTATTTGTTCTGATTGTGACCACTAGAAATAGCCATTTAAAATCTTTAAATATTATACCATTATTTAAGAGTAAACTGGATTGGGTGGAGTCAAAGGTAGGGACTACCTTGACTTCTTCCCCAAGCCACTCCAAATACCTTTAATTAATGACTCTAACCAAATTCTAGAGTAGTAAAACTCACAAAAAGAATGAGAGAAACAATTTTCCAGCCCAATACAACTTGGAAGATCAGAGGGAAGGGTTCGTTATATCAGAATTGGAAAAAAGGGAAGAGAAATGAGAGCAATGTAGGAAAATCATGAAAACTGAGTCAGCAGCTTTGTGAAGGAGATACAAAAAATCCTGAAGAAAATAACATTTAAAAAAACAGTTTGGGTCAAATAAAAAAAAAAGTCCAAAATGCCAATGAGGAAAAGAATGCCTTAAAAAATGGAATTGGACAGATGGAAAAAAGGGATACAAGAGCTCTCTGAAGAAAATAATTGCTTCAAATGTAGAATGGGAAGCTGACTTTGTGACAAATCAAGAAATAATTAAACAAAACAAAAAAATGAAAAATTAGAAGAATAGGTAAACTATCTCACTGGAAAAACAAACTGACCTAGAAAAGAGATCCAGGAAAGATAATTTTAAAATTATTGGACTCCCTGAAAGTCATAACCAAAAAAAAGCCTATATGTCATTTTCCAAGAAATTATCCAGGAAAACTGCCCTGATATCCTAGAAGCAGAGGGTAAAATAGAAATTGAAATAATTGGGCAGCTAGGTGGCACAGTGGATAAAGCACTGGCCCTGGAGTCAGGAGTACCTGGGTTCAAATCCGGTCTCAGACACTTAATAATTACCTAGCTGTGTGGCCTTGGGCAAGCCACTTAACCTCATTTGCCTTGCAGAAACCTAAAAAAAGAAAAAAGAAATTGAAATAATTTACTGATCATCTCCTGAAAGAAATCCCAAAATGAAAACTGCCCAGGAATATTATTGCCAAATTTTAGAATTCCCAAGTCAAGGAGAAAATATTACCAAGCAGCCAGAAAGATACAATTCAAATATCATGAAGCTCTAGTCAGGATAATACAAGATTTAGCAGCTTCTACATTAAGGGCTCGTAGGACTTAGAATATGATATTTGATTACAACCAAGAATCAATTCCCCAGCAAAACTGAATATGCTCTTTCAGGGGAAAAGATGGACATTCAATGAAATAGGGGAATTTCAAGCTTTCCAGATGAAACAGCCAGAGCTGAGCAAAAAGTTTGATCTTTAAGTACAGGACTCAAGTGGTGAAACATAAAGAGTGTAGATGGGAAAGGCAAATTACGAAGTACTTAATGATGTTGAATTGTGTGTATTCTTAAATGGGAAGTTGATGCTGATAACTTGTATGAAACTTGTTATTTAATGGGGCAGTTAGAAGGAGCATATATAGACAAGGCACAAGTGGGAGTTGAATTTGAAGGTATATTATGTTAAAAAAGATGGAGTTAATGGAAAAGAAAAGGAATGTTCTGGGAGAAAGGGAAAAGAGAGATAGAATGGGTAAATTATTTCACATAAAAGAGGCAAGGAAAAGCTTTTTCAATGGAGTGGAAGTGGGGGAAGGTGAGGGAGAGTGAGTGAATATATAAATCTATCTTAATCTATAGGAAAAAAGGAGAATAAGGAATAGGAGAAAAGGGATGTGAGGGGGTATAGGTGATGGAAGAGAGGGAGTCAGATGCAATAAATTTATAAGGAAGGACAGGGTGAAAGGTGAGAGAGCATGGAATAATTGGAAGTGGGGGGAACAGGATGAAGGGAAATGCAGTTAGCAATAGCAACTATGGGGAAAAAATATTGAAGCAACTTCTCTAATGGACATATGATAAAGAACGCTATCCATCCCAAAGACAGGGCTGATAGTGTCTGAATATAAACTGAAGCATCCTTTTTTTTTTCCACTTTAATTTTTCTTGGGGTGGCTAGGTGGCACAGTGGATAAAGCACCGGCCTTGGAGTCAGGAGTACCTGGGTTCAAATCCGTCTCAGACACTTAATAATTACCTAGCTGTGTGGTCTTGGGCAAGCCACTTAACCCCATTTGCCTTGCAAAAAAACCCCTAAAAATAATAATAATAATAATTACCTAGCTGTGTGGCCTTGGACAAGCCACCTAACCCCATTTGCCTTGCAAAAAAAAAAAAGAACCTAAAAAAATTTTTTTTGAGGTTTCTCTTTCTTTGTGGGGAAGAGTGTTATGCTTACTTTTACAACATGACTAGTGATGTATTTCTTGGTTACACATTTTTAATCTATACCAAGTAACTTACTTTCTCAATGAGGGTGTGTGGGGTGGGAGGAAGGGAAAAAATTTGGAACTCAAGTTTTTGGAAGTAAATGTTGAAACTTGCTTTTGCATGTAACTGGGGAAAAATTTATTTTTAAAATTATTTTTTTAAAAAAGAGTAAACTGGATTAAAAATAGTCATAGCTTATAGGTCTCTGCTGCTTCAGCTTAATTATTCTTCTTTCTTAGCCAAATAGCTTTCTCTCCACTACAATTCACGTACATTATTGGAGATGTGTGAATTGGAACCAAAGCAAGCTTAAACATCAGAGCTCAGGGAAGTTCTGAGTTACATTTCTGCCTTTTATAAGCTAAGGGACATGAGTCAGCTAGGTGATGTAGTAGATAGTACCTTGGGCATGAGTTCAAATCTATCCTTAGACACTTATAAGCTTGTACAACTCTGGGCATGAAGTTTAATTTCCTCATCTGTAAAATGGGAATAATAATAGCTATTTCCTAGCATTATTGTGAGAATCAAATGAGGTAATAACTGTAAAGCACTTAGGAAACAAATAAATGTTAACTGTTTTTAATAATATGTTTTACTATCATGTCTCAAGCAACTCACCAAAACTATAAAGTGTAGAAAATGTTCTGGGACTGTATTAGAGGGAGTTCCTCCCTAGAAGTTCCCTAACACTTGTGGATTGTTTTTCATTATTATTTGTTTTGGGGTTTTTTTTTAATGTAATGCAGACTGGAATTTTCTGGTTTTAAAAATATTTACATTTATAAAACATTATATTTTAAAATTTCTATTACCTTCTCTCTTTCTATCCCTGCTTATCTTGTTTATTTCTAGATTTTAAAAAATTGTTTAGAAGAACAGAATCACAAAAATCATAGATTGTTAGAACTCCAAGGAAATCTCCTTCTAATTCAGTACCCTCATTTTATAGATGAGAAAAAGAACTTTTGTTACTGTTGAAGACAAACCCAAGCTTAGCTGGGTCTCAAGTCCAAGATAACACCTAAGAGCTCACATAGCTCTTGCAAGGGGTTCCAGTAGAGTCCATATTGCCAGGACTCTTCCAGTGTTGATTAGAATACTCAGGATTATCTTAATTTAGCAGGAGTGGGGCCTTCCCTTGATGATATTCCCCTTCACTCTGGACTCAGACTGCATAGGGTCACTGTGGTCCAGATGAATCTGAGAACCACCATGTAATTAAGTTTCCCATGGCCAGAACATAGTTTTTAAGGCAACTTTATTCAGTTCATAATAAACTTGGCAAGCTTCCATGAAGATTTACACCTGCAGGTCTGATCTGATCCAAAAGGTCTGCAGTTCTGTTCTTTTCAAATGACAGGATTATTGTTTTATATAAAACCTTAAAAGTACAATTTAAAAATCTATGAACTTTCTTTATGCCAGCCCACATTATTAATCATAAAGAAAAATGCAGAAAACACCTCAGACTTTTAGCAGTCTGAATATACTTTTGTATGTACATTAAAAATGCTTTCATGTAAAAAATCCTGTGAATTCTCACTTCTCACAAACCTTAGTTTCCAAAGTTGCCAAAAAAAACATGGTAGGTGTCAATGACTTTCCAGCAATTACTTATTAACCAAGTGCTGCTATAGTGTGCTCTCATATCATTAAGATTTCAGTACTCTCAAAAGATTTGCTAAAACATATAGAAATACCAATGGAATATAGTTTCATAAATCAGTATTCCTTTCACTTATACTTATCTAACTAAATGAATAAAGTTAACTTATTGTCTTTATACAGCCCTCTTTTTTTTCCTTTTTTAAAAAATTCACTAATCTAAGAGTTTCTTCTCACCATTAGTACTAATTAGTGTGATTCTGCTATACTAAGCTTACACTTGACCTTACTTCTGTTTCTTTCTCTACATTTGCATTAGTCCAATACTTTCTGCTCTGGGTAAGGATTTGAACCTTATTTCCTCAAGGGGATCACAAAGACCTGAAGTTATAAGTTATAAAGATACAAAAGATCAAAGGTGAATAGAGAGGAAAAAACATTTTGCAAAACTTTAAAAGACATTTTTCCATGCACAAACATTAACTAGAAAAGAAGTTGTTTCATTTTTTTCCACAAGATCAAAGTCCTTTGAGAAAATTCAAAAGACGATTGAAATGATAGTTGAAAAGTAACAGCTACTTGAAATAGAAATTATTCTAAGGCTTAAATATTGGAAAAACTTCTGAAAGATGTGCTAGTTTATGATTTCAAGTATGATGGGATTTTTGTTGCTACCATTGGTTTGTTATGACAAAGAGATAGAAAAATAAAAACTACAAAGCCCGTGACTGAGCCAAGAAAAAAGGGGGATATTGTCTTAAAGATGGACTGACCTAGGATTGAACCTTTCCTTTTAGAAGGGAGAATAAAATGTCAGTATCCTTAGAGAACACAATGAAATTGTCTCTGACCAGAGAATTCTTTTTCCCCCCCGGGAATTCTTTATGACTCTCTCCCCACTATCCTAAGAGAAAACTGAGGTATTCTCCACGACATGCCACACACTTCTCACTCTACTCCCTGTGCACCTAGATTCTCCTCATACTTTGTTCATTCTTACCTTTCCTTTGAAGCCCAGCTTCACCAATGCTATTTTCTCCATGTTACTCCTGGACATTATCATAGAATTAGATAGAAGGGACCTAAGGCATCAATCCAATACACATCTGAAAAGAATTTCTAATCTAACATACCTGACAAGAGATTGGATTTCATATACCACTAAGTTTTGCCACTTCTGAATGCACATATTAACATGTTAAATACTGTATCATCATAATCTTTGCTTGTTTCTTCCTGAAATAGATTATGTACTATTGAGAGAGAGGTAGCCTCAGAACCAGGAAGATCCTCTCACGGATATTTAACAAATTATCTAACCTGTCTTCTGATCAGCTCCTTAGGACAAGAAAAGGCATAGAAGGTGCCAACTTGCAATTAAAGAGCAATTTCCCCATCAGGACCTCCTTTTAATAGTGAAGTCACTGGTCCAATCTCTATTCATTTAATGAAAGGCAGCATGGCCACAGAGAAGAGAGCCATCATCTCTGAGTTAAGAACACTTAAAACTCAGGTCCTAGTCTAGAATACACTGGCTATTTCCACAAGATCCAAGTTCTTTGAGAAAATTCAAAAGAAGATTGAAATGATAGTGATAGTTGAAAAGAAATACATACTAAGGCTCAAATATTAGAAAATCTTCTGATGGAAGATGTGTTAGTTTATGATTCTGAGTATGGTAGGATTTTTGTTGCTATTATTGGTTTGTTACAACAAAGAGATAGAGAGAAAAATAAAAACTCCAAAAACCTTTCAGTGACCTAGACAAAACAATTAATTGCCCATCTGCATTGATAGAATGAATTTTCTTTTTTCCTTTTTTTATTAAGGATTTTATTTATTTTGAGTTTTACAATTTTCCCCATCTTACTTCCCTCCCCCCCACCCCCACCCCCACAGAAGGCAATTTACCAGTCTTTACATTGTTTCCATGTTGTTCATCGATCCAAATTGAGTGTGATGAGAGAGGAATCATATCCTTAAGGAAGAAACATAAAGTATAGGAGATAACAAGATCAGACAATAAGATACCAGTTTTTTTCCTAAATTAAAAGGAATAGTCCTTGAACTTTGTTCAAACTCCACATCTCCTTATCTGGATACAGATGGCACTCTCCATTGCAGATAGCCCCAAATTGTCCCTGATTGTTGCACTGAAGAATGAGTGAGTCCATCAAGGTTGATCATTGCCCCCATGTTGCTGTAAGGATGTCCAGTGTTTTTCTGGTTCTGCTCATCTTACTCAGGATCATTTCATGCAAATCCCTCCAGGCTTCCCTGAATTCCCATCCCTCCTGGTTTCTAATAGAACAATAGTGTTCCATGACATACATATACCACAGTTTGCTAAGCCATTCCCCACTTGAAGGACATTTACTTGATTTCCAATTCTTTAGCACCACAAACAGGGCTGTTATGAATATTTTTGTACAAGAGATGTTTGTACCTTTTTTCATCATCTCTAGAAGGAATTTTCTTACCAAGAGTTCCTATACCAACAAAATCACAGAAGGTGAGTAGGCATATAATTAGTTAATAAGATGTTTTGCTTTTTTAATTCAGGATATCCCAGTGAATATTAAATTCATCATTGAAGGAATGGAAGAAGCAGGTTCAATTTCATTAGATGAGCTTGTTCGTAGAGAAAAAGACCGTTTCTTCTCTAGTGTTGACTACATAGTCATCTCAGACAACCTGTGGATTAGCAAGAAGAAGCCTGCACTTACCTATGGAACCCGAGGAAACATATACTTCACTGTGGAGGTACTGAGAAAATATCAGAAAGATGAATGAGAAATATCTGGCTGGGAAAAAGTGAAAGGAAACTATAGGTGTGGTTATAATAGCACTAATCACCCAAGAAAGAGCTGGTTGGTCTGACTGATTCAGAATTATTCCTGAGGATTATATACAAATTTATAACTAACTCTCATATAAACTATTTATGTATACACATACACATATATTCTATGAAAGATCTCGATGATTTTATCAATTGTGGTTGTAAAGATTTGGTTTCAACAAACATTTTTCTAGCACCTACCTGATTTATACACACACACACACACACACACACACACACACACACACACAGAGACACGTGTGGTAATACCACTTCTCCAAATACATAGCTAGGGAGAACATCCATTGCCCCAGACATCATTATTCCTAGGGATTCCTGCATATCCTTGCATATCTAAACCAGAGAGCACAGGACCTGAGGGCATTATTTCCTAAGTGGTTTGGCTCCTGATTCCCATTTCAATAGCCTCACCTTATTGATTGTGGAAGTAACTGGGTTTTTTTACTCTGAAGAAGAGAGTAGTGTTCCACATCATCTCATCTCATTAATTAAAATTCACAAAATTTAATAAAACATTCAGAACTTACTATTTCCTCTTTGAATTCTAGGTGCTTTATGACAAAATCAGAAACTTTCATTCAGAGATTGTATTGGCAGATGTCTACTTTCTGACATTTTACCAAGAATACTGAGGAAGTCTTGGTAGTGAGGTGCAATAGATAACAGGGGTTTCCAATGAAGACAAAAGCCACCTGTGCCTTCTTTCCAACTTATCTTGTATATATTTTGTTTGTGTGTATTTGTTTGTATGCTTTCTCCCCTATTTTAGATTTACTTGAGAGCAGGGATGAAGGTTTTTGGGGGTGGGGGAAGGGCTTGTATACTTATTACTTAGCACAGTGACATAGAAACTGCTTAATAAATATTTGTCAACTTGACTATATAATCTCTCAGTAAAGAGTTTATGGACTACAAATAAAGAATATTGCACAATCTATCTGATGCTACTCCAGCAATGACTTGATTTGCTTCTCTCTTTTTTCAAGGATGAGTTTTAGCAGATGGGAAGTTAGAGCAGTTATGGGAAAATGATAGTGTTATAAAAGATAAAAAGCATCAATGAAACATTAAGCACCATCACCATCACCATCAAAAGATAACACTGTAATGATTATCTGAGTCAGGGGAAAGATTTAAGGTCTTTCCCCACTAAATAGGAGTTTTCCCAGAGAATTTTGAAACCAGAAAAACATTAGTTTTTGTCTTCTTGTGGATCAATCATCAAACCCTCTAAAAGTCTCCAGAGAACAGCCCCATCACTCCTCTCTTTCTTCATTAATCTGTTAAATTACTTTACTTCTCCAAACATTATTAGCCCATTATCCTCCTAAAACTTTCTGGTTGATTACCAGAGGAATGGAGGAGGAAGGTACACCTTCCTCAACTACCTGATCTAAATGTCCATTTCCCATGACATTCCAACATATGAAAATAGAAACATCTTTTTCGGCTTCTTCCAAGAAAGCCTGGAAGAGCAATATGAAGACATGATTTGTTGGAGGATGAACAAGGTACAGAATAACCACACACCTACTGAAAGAATTTGCAATTATCCTTGGGTGGGGTTTGTCTGAAAAAGCACTTGTTTTAGGCTGTCATTAAATTACAAGTTCCGCAATATCAGGGACTGTATCTCTCCAAAAAAAAAAGGGAAGTTCTTGGACAAGGGGATGAATCTTAGGGAAGTGATATTTTTAAGAAGATTAATAAGGCAAAAAGAACGAGTTGGAGCAGAAAAAGACCTTTTAAGAATTTGAGGTCATTTAGAGATGGTGATGGCAATAGGAATGGAGTGGAAAGAGTGGATCCAAGAGACATGTCTTCAGGACTTCCATTCAAAAACTATCTATTAAACATCAACTGGGTTTAAAACAGGGTTTCTGACATTTTGATAAAGCAATATTTAGCTTTCATAAAAGTTACAGGAAATAGGGAGATATAGCACATATTCCAAAAAACTATAATCCAAAATAATTTGTGAAGGGGGAAAAGTGAAATCTTGGATGCTGCTCCAGCAGGGAAACTGACTAAAGAATTATGGAAGATTTAAGTTGGGCTTTAAGGGCTGGGAGATAGGATTCAACAGGAGGGCAGGTTGGGAAGGAGGAGCCTTTTTTACATAGAGAAGAGCATCAGCAAAGACCCAGAAGTGGAAAAGTATAGAATATGTACAAAAGATAGTAAGCAATTCAGTTTGATTGGAATTTAGGCTATATGGAGGAAAGTAGTAAGACATAAGGCTATAAAGGTGTTTAAAGGCACCCTTGAGGGTCCTTGAATGATAAACTACAGAATTTGAACTTCATTTAAAAGATAATTGAAAGACTTTTGTGGTTTTGAATAATAGTGAGAGCTATGCATATGGAAGATTATTTTGTATTAGCATAGAAGATGAATAAGAGGTGAGAGAGAGTGAAGGTTGGAGAACTAGAAGGAAAGCTATTTTAATACTTCAGTGAGGTAGTATTGTGAGGCTGGATTGGCAGAGCAGGCAGGAGAAATAAAGAAGAGGTGGATCTAATACATGTTGCAGTGGTAGAATTACTCATCTGGATTTATTAACTGATTGGATGTTAGAGGAGAGGAAGAGGAAGATGGTTTGTTTTCAGGGAATACTAAGGTTTCAAACATGGAAGACTGAATGGTTTACCAGAGAATTCAGAAGGAAAAAGCTAATAAGTGGCAATGATGGAACTCAGATATTCAGATCCCAAATCCAGTATTCTTTCTTCTATATGCCAATAGTGGAGTCATGGGAATAGGAACCAGATTATAGGGAATTGAGGAAAGAGGAGATAATGAAGAAACTTAGGCATTGGGTATAGTTTATTGACAATGTTTGACCATAATAAGGAGAAAGGTCACTAAGGTGAAAAAAAAAGTTATACAGCTTCAGAAAGTAAATACTTATATGGATGTTGCTATTTGAGCTTCATCTATTTTTCTTAGAAAGTTAGTGCTAGGGGTGGTTCAGTGGATAGAACACCAGCCCTGGAGTCAGGAGTACCTGAGTTCAAATGTGGCCTGAGACACTTAATAATTACCTAGCTGTGTGGCCTTGGGCAAGCCACTTAAACCTCATTGCCTTGCAAAAATCTTTAAAAAAAAGTTAGTGTTAAAGCAGTTTAAAAAACAAGAACTTTCAACAAAGAAACAAAAATCAGTAAGTCAATTACCTTTTTTCTTTCAGGTGAAATGTAGGGATCAAGATTTTCATTCAGGAACTTTTGGTGGCATCCTCAATGAGCCAATGACTGATTTGGTATCCCTTCTTGGTAAGAATATTTCATTTCATATATCAGTCAACATTTAAGTATAAATTAATTCCCTAAAATATTCTGTTTATCAATAAAAGGGAAGAAAATAGTTTGAAAATTGTAAGCTGATAGACTTCATGTTAGTTCCTTGAAAAATTCTAGAACATATTAAAAATATGGCTAGAAAACATTTAGAAAGTTGAGCAGGCCTAGTTTCATCAAGAACAGGTAATAGAATTACCCTATTTTCTTTTCTTGATAGCTGTATTAAGTTGACACATCAGATGAATGCTCCAGAGAGAGCTTGCCTATTATTTCAAACTATTGTTATGGAGAAGATGGAAAGATACAGATTAGATGATCATCATTTGGTTAGATGGATTCAAAACTGGTGGAAGCTGGACTCACAGTTATTCTTAGTGGTTTAAAGTCAACTTAGCAGAGAATTTCCCCAGTGGAATACTTAAGGCACCTACCTGTGCTTAGACCTGGGTCATTAACATTAATTTGGATAAAAGTACAGATGGCATTCTTATCAAATTTGAGTTGACACAAAGCTTGAAGGGACAGCTAACAGACTTGATGTCAGGGTCAAGCTCTGAAAAGATCTCAATAGTTAGGTGCTGGAATGAAACTAAGATGATAACATTCAATAGGGATAAAGTCATTGCCTTATACTTTGGTTCAAACAATTTCACAGAGAATGGGGGAGGTATGTTTGGTTCAATAGTTTGTCTGAAAAAGATATGGAAGTCAAAGAACTGCAAAATCAATATGAGTCAGCAGTGTGATATGGGAACTAAAAAAGTTCAGGCCATATTCAGAAAATCACAGTTCTGGGAATAAGGAAGTGATAGTCATTCTATAGTCTAGCCTAATCAATCTACATCTCTAATATCATGTCAAATTCTGGGCCCCTTAGTTTATGACACAGTGAATAGAGTACTTGAAGTCAGAAAGACTCATCCGCATAAATTCAAATCTGGTCACATGCCTGTTTGCTTCAATTCCTCATTTGTAAAATGATATGGAGAAGGAAATGGCAAACTACTCCAATATCCTTACCAAGAAAACTCCAAATAGGATCATGAAGAGTTAGACACAACTGGAATGATTGAACAATACCTTAGTTTAGGAAACACATGGAATAGCTAGAAAGCATTAGAAGAAGGCAACAAGGTAGTTAAAGACTTTGAGTTTATGAGGAATATTTAGAGAAAAGAAAAGCAAGAAAGGGGGAAGAGAAGCTACCTTTAAATATTTGTAAGGTCATCATGTAGAAGCCGTATTAGCCTTATTCTGTTTGGTTCCAAGGTCCAGAATCAGGATCCATGAGTAGAAATGGAAAGTGATAAATCTAGGTTTGATGTAAGGAAAAAAAGTTCTAACATTCAGAGCTGTCCAGAAATGGAAGAGGGTTTCTCAGGAAATGAGGGCTTCTCCACAGACTAGATGACCGTTTGTCAGGTATACTGTAGTGGCAACCCTTTCAGGTCTTGGCTGAACTAGGTGGATGCTAAGGTCCCTTCCAACTTTCAGATTTTATTCTTTTTGAAGGTGTAGAATTTGGATTTAAGTCCAGGATTTAAGTCTGATTAGCATTCTTACCACTATAGCATACAACAGCCAATTGTTAATTCTTGGACAATTTTGCCATTATAGTGATTCCAGAGATATAGGAAGTAAGATTTCCTAAGATTCTGCATCTGCAACCTAAACGGACCATGATGATTAACAAGCAGAAGATATTACTACTGCTCATCACTGTAACTCCATAGAGCTAGGTCTCTGTAAAAAGGCCTGCCCTGATGGTATGGAGGATGTTTTTCAGGTTTGTTTTAGATAGCACCAAACTTCACAGAGGTTTAGGAGGGTAGAGCCAGGATGGGGGAAAGAAGTCAGGAAGTTTTCTGAGTTCTTCCCAGTTTCCCTCATAAACAATATTAAATCAGGTCTGTAAATGGATTTTAGAGTGACAGAACCCACAAAAAAGAGTGAAGCAAGCAATTTTAGAAGGACTTTGGGAAAAATTTTATCTCCTGTGGGTAAAAGGGGAACACAACCCAAGACAGGTGGGTGCAGGCAAGTAGGAGGGGGGAGCTCTATCAGCAAATGAGACTCTGGTTCAGCAGGTCAGTGATATAGCAGACCAGCTGCAAAGGCTCCTCAGAAGGCATATTGGGAACCCTGAACCCTAGAGCCCAGGATAACAAGAAGAACTAGGCTGAACCATCCCAATAGGGATAGTCACCAGCACCTGAAACCCCAGAGCAGAAAGTCAATGACCAGACCTCTGGCCCCTGGCACAAGAAGTTTGGGGTTTTGCCTCCTGTGTCCCAACTTTTAGAAATGAGCAAAAAACCCCTAAAAAAACCCTAATCGTGGAAAATTACAATAGCAAAAGAGAAGTCATAAATGTGAACTCAGAAGAAGAAAGTGGCAAAAATACTTATATGTAAAGTCTCAAAGGGGAATATGAATTGGTTTCAAGTCCAAAAAGTCCTATTGGAAGAGCTCAAAAAGGATTTTAAAAATCAATAAAAGAGGTGGAAGAAAAATTGGGAAAAGAAATGAGAATTATGGAGAATTATGAAAAAAGAGTCAATAGCTTAGAAAAGGATGCACAAAAAGAACCTGAAGAAAACAACTCATTAAAAAGTGTTTGTCCTTCATTCTCAAAGAAGACCACATCAGGGAGGTAAACATGACAAGCACATGAATTGAATATGAGTAAGGCGAGGTTGTGCTAAGTCACCAGCCTCACTTTCTCCTTCAGAGTCATTGGGATATGAATCAGGACTAGATATATATCAGGATGACTGGAGATCAGATCAGGAGATGGTCCTGGATTTGAGGTCATCAGAGCTAAGTGACTTGCCCAAGGTCACACAGTAAGTGCCAAATATTGGAACCAGGATTTGAACTCAGGTTCTTCTGACTCTAAGACCAATGCTCCATCCACTATGCCACCTAGCTGCCCTCCTTAAAAAATAGTATTGGTCAGATGAGAAAAAAAATTCACTGAAGAAAATAATTCCTTTAAAAGTAGAATTGATCAAATGGAACAGGAGGTACAAAAGCCAACTGAAGAAAATAATTCCTTAAAATTTAGAACTGGACAAGTGGAAACTAATGACTCTAAGAAACATCAAGAATTCATCAAACAAAATAAAAAGAATGAAAAAAATGGAAGAAAATGTAACATAACTCACTAGGAAAAACAACTGACCTGGAAAATAGAGAAGAGATTTTAAACTTATTAGACTACCTGTTTAAAAAAAAAAGGAACCTAGACAATTACTTTCAAGACATTCTCAAGTATAACTGCCCTAATATCCTAGAATGAGAGAGTAAAATAGTCATCAAAATAATCTACCAATAATTACCTGAAAGAGATCTCAAAATGAAAACTCTAAGCAATATTGTAGCCAAATTCCAGAATTATCAGTTCAAATTAAAAATACTGCAGGCAGGCAGAAAGAATCAATTCCAAGATCAAGAAGCCACAGTCAGGATTACATAGGACTTATCAGTTTCAACATTAAAGAATTCAAAAGGCCTGGAATATGATATTCAGGTAGGCAAATGATTCTTCAACCAAGAACCAACTACTCAACAAAATTGAGCATGATCTTGCAGGGGAAGGTGGACATTCAATGAAATAGAGGATTTTCAAACTTTTCTGATGAAAAAAAAATCAGAGCTGACTAGAAACTTCAGTCTTCAAATATGACTCAAAAGATGCATAAAAAAAGTAAACAGGAAAGAAAAAAACGTGTTATTCATTAAGATTAAACTGTTTATATCCCTACACAGGAAGATGATACTTAGGACTTGAGAAGTGTATTTCTATTAGAACAGTTAAAAGGAATAAAGTTAGAAGGTGAGGGTATAAGTTGATTTTGATGTGATAATATTAAAAAAATAATTACGGCATGGAAAAGGAAGGATTGTACTGAGAGAAGAAGAAAGGGGGAGGCAGAATAGAGTAAAGTACATGATAAGGCATAAAGGACCTATTATAGCAGAAGAAAAGAAGGAGGGCATTGATTAAGCCTTACACTCAATGGATTTGGTTCAATGAGGGAACAGCATTCACACTCAGTTGGACATTTATCTTACCTTACAGTGAAGTGGGAGGGGGGAAAAAGAAAGAAAAGGGAAGGAGGGACTGCTAGAAAGGAGGGCAGATTGAGAATAGTGGTGGCAAAAGCAAATTTCACAGAGGCTCTAATGAGTTCTTTTTTTCTAGGTAGGAATGTTTTTAGGAGACTGGTATCAATACTTTATAGTCTTCTATGAATGTTTAACAAATTAATCTTTAGTTATGGTGCCCCCCCAACTCCCTATGAAATTCTGAGATGTGAGGGTTGCAGAAATGATACAAGAAAAAATGCATTATTTAATAATTGTGTTATCCTGAGAAGATTACTTCCAGTCAGTGTTCTCATCTTTAAAATGAGAATAATAATAATACTTTGCCTGCTTTCTTTACAAAGTTGCTATGTGGATATCACATAGAGAATCTATATATCTATCTATGCTATAAAATAATATGTAAATGTAAGCCATTACTATTTTTGTTATTATTTTGCAGCAGTCTTTTTAGTTCTTCTGATTTGACTCTTTGATAAAATCCCCTGCACTTTTCAGTTTCAGAGAGAAATATCATGAGAGATTTTCTTCCTAAGTATTTAAATAGTTTCTAGCTGAATACAGAAAATATGGAGCTCAACACTAAAAAAAGGGTTCATTTTCATTTTCCATTTTATCTGAACCAATTTTCCCTTTTCTAAGAACACTGCATCATCAAATCATTAGTAGTACATTTCAATTTTTCCCCCCAAGCATGATTGTAGCACATGATTTCTTTTTTTAGAATGTATGCTTTAAATCAAGCATAGAATTTCATTTAGTCCAGCAAATGCATAGTGCATTGCTAAGGAATACCAGTTTGGGGTTCATGAATGGAATATAAAAGCACATTGTTTTACTTTCTTTAATTTTCTGAACAAATCAAGTGAGAAATTCATAACAAATGGAGTGATTTCTGAATTTGCTGTTTGTGGAATTTCTGTATACCTTGTACATATGCTCACATATATGTGGCCCCAACATTCTGAAATGTAACATTGTATAAAGTCGCAGTCATAATTCTGCCTTGTGGATGGGGAAAGGGATGTCCTGGAGGGACCATTCACTATTGATTTAGGATCCACAGCTTGATGGCCAGTTGTGCATATTTAAAATATGACAAAGAGAGCAACAGAAATATGGAAAGTCGAATAGAACCAGGCTCTCTGATTTCACCAGGCTTTCCCCTTTATCAGTCTGGAAGATGCACAGAGATATAACTAGCAATTTTTTTGAGAGAATGTGGGGAGGAGGGAAGAGGCATAATATGTGCCAGTTGCTGGCAGGAGAGAACTAGACCCTACGACTAGCAGAATCTCACCCAAGGTGTGACCACTTCTGTGAGGAAACACAAACTATTTTTGTTAACTAGGTATTAAATCCAGTTGTTTCTAAACTACCAAAAAACAACTGCAGATGCTGTCAATGCTCTCTCAAGTTTAGCACCCTGGAATAAACTCTTAGTTATGATTCTGACCATTTCTGCATTAAATTTCAATGCCTCAGTTTCCATATATGCAAAATGAAAGGGTCAGATATATTAATGGTCCCTTTCAGCTTTCTAACTATGACACTTCTCTTTTGTAGAGTTGTTCTTTGCCCTGCTTGGTCCCCCTGAGGCAAAGTAGCAAAAGGGAGAATTGAGCAAGAGTATTTTTATAAGTATCAAATATTGGATATTATTTAAGCTGTTAAAATTTCTAAGAAGACTATTAAGGATTAAGAATTACATTTATTATATGCAGTTTGAAAAGGCAGTACTATCAACCTACCATTCATTTCCTGAGGTTATGATCCTCTTGGATGTGATGGTTGCTGTAGAAATTATATCACGTAAAGGGGATTATGTTTTCAAGTGGAAAATGAGCAGTGGGAGAAAATGAACTCTTAAGCATCCTGTTTTCATGCAAATTCACTCAATACTAAAGAACTAGGGCAGAGAACTCCTGAAAATAGGATATGTAAAATAGAATGATTTCTGAATAGAGTATATATCAATGTTTTCCCATTACCCATCCTAGTGATGGTCTTTCAGTTAAAGCTGAATTTACCGAGAAATACTCAATAGCTCTGTCTAATCAAATTTCTCTGTGAGTTAATTAAAAGGAAAAGGAAAATGAGCAAATAATATTTCTCTTCTGGCAGGGTGTATTCAATGGCACTAGTCCTGAGCTTGCAGCTGGGAAGGTTTCTTTACACCCTGTGGGAACAGAATTAATGAGTGATTTTAAAATACAGTGTGAGGTCTGAGGCTAGAGCAATTTTGCTGGTGAAGTAGAGTGAGTGTATGAAGAGCCATTTCCTCTTACATCACATCCTAATTTGCTAAGGACAACTAAATTTATGTCCACCATTATAGCCATGTCTAACAATACCTGCTGAAGTCACAGGGAAAATATCCCAGCTCATTTCCATTTCATATACCCCTTACATCCTGCTGAGAGTATTTTTATTTTAGCTCCAGCTGTATTTTAATCTTTTGGTCATTCATTACTCCCAATATCCTTCCCTCTCCCCACCTTTTTTAAAAGCCAAGTAAAGAATTATATAGTTTTCACCATCAAAATATTGCTTAACAACCCCCAATGTGAAAAAGAAATTTGGCAAATAATCTGGAGTTTTTTGGTTGTTATTTTAATCAATGACAGTCCATCTTGATAATTCAGTCACATTTCTCCTAAATGGATTTTGCCATTAACCAACTTTGGTCTGTTTAGATATAAATTAACTTTTAAAAATCTAGGCTTTTGATGATTGCTTTTTCTGAACAAAAATTAATAGCCAGGACATATATATATATATATGCCCGTTTGTGGCCCCTTAGCTTGCTTAAACTATGACTTCATAGCACCAAATAAATTTATTCACTCTTCATACAAGCTGGTCAGTTGATGAGAGGAGGTAGTTTGAATCTGTGATACTAAATTCATGGGATCATAGACTCAGAGCAAGAAGGAACCATAGAGATAATCTGGCCCAATCTCTCACTCCCTCCTCATTTTATAGATGAGACAACTGAGTCTTAGAGAGGTTAAATGATTTGTCCAATGTCGCTTGGTACCATGTTATCATAGCCACAAATTCTTTTGAAATTAGACCAAATAGCCTCTCAGGTATCTTACAACTCCAAGTTTCTATGGTTCAATTTCCTGCTTCAGAGTTAAGATTCTAAGGTATAGCAGCAATTTTTTCCTATTTCTGACATTTATTTAAATTTTTTAATATTATATTTGGTTTTATCAGGGATCTTGACTCTATAAATATTCTATTACCTGACTAGACACAATTGATGGTTAGTCTGAATTTCCTAAATGAATTGATTAGAAAACTTTTTTCTTTCATTTTTCTCCAAATTTTCTACCTGGCAAGATAATTTTTTATATATACACTTCAATTTAAATTTTTATTGATATTTTACATATTGTTTATGTTTGTATTCCTACCCCTTCCCTTCCCAGTGAACCATCCCTTAAAAAAGAATTTAAAATAAGAGATAAAAAAAGTTCAGGAAAATCTATCACTACATCAACCATGTCTGGCGGTATTTACAATATTCCCATTCCTAGTCCTCCATCCCTGCAAAGAAGATAAGGAAGTTGAAGATATGCTTATAACCCTATATTGAAGTGAACAAAAAGTTAAACTCGAGATAAATAGCAAATTGTTTTTGTGTGTCAATAAGATCCATTTTCCTATTCCTATCAATAACATAAAATTGGAAATAAAGACCAAAGAGCTGATTATGTTTACTTAGCATAGATAAATACTTCACCAATTATCATTATCCTACTGCATCAAGTTTCTAAAAGGCAATTCAGTTTGAATGAAAGATTCTTGATCATATCACTAATGCCTACAAAAAACATGATAGCTGCCAAGTGATATTTGTACATTATGTGTGATTTAGTTAGTAATGGTACACCATGTTTGTTTTTATCAGTAAATTTGATAGTTATGGTCATTTCAATGAAAGGAATATGACTTAGATTAGGTCCATATAATAAATGGTCTGTGAAAAATATAATATCATTTGTTTGGCTTTAAATATATATATATATATATATGTATGCACATAAACATTTATATACACACATATGTATATAAATATCTATGTATATATGTATGTATATAATGCTTCACATGATTGAACAGGTATAACAATGAATTGTTTATGTATCAGGTAAAGAAAGAGGTAAGGGGGAGAGAAGGAAGATTTGGAACTCAAAATTTCTCAAAATGAATGTTAAAAACTGTCTTTACATGTAACTGAGGAAAAGATAAAATATTATTTTAAAATATTTACACACAAATGCATGTATATATATTTGTATTGAGCTAGCTAGCTAGCCAGGAGGTCTTCCCTAATCCTCCAATGGTTTGTGTCTCCCTTCCTCCAATTATTTCTATGTGGCTGCCAATGATCAATGCCCAGTAGAATGTGAACTCCCTGAAATGAGGAACTTTTTTATTTTTATTTTTATCTTCATATCTCTGGTGTCCATCACAGTAGCTTGCATATGTTGTCAGCCAGTAGAGTCCGACCCTTCTTGCCCCATGTTTCATAGTTCATCTATACTGTCTATGGCAAAGATAGTGGAATGGTTCATCATTTCCTTATCCAGTTGATTAAGTCAAACAGAGGTTAAATGAATTGTTCAAGGTCATACAGCTAGTGAGTGTCTGAGGTTGAACTTGAACCCAGCTCTTCTTTAAAAAAAACTTTTTAAATTTATTTTTAGTTTTTTATTAGGCAGTAGGGTTAAGTGACTTGCCCAAGGCCACACAGCTAGGTAATTATTATGTGTCTCAGGTCACATTTGAACTCAGGTCCTCCTGACTCCAGGCCCGATGCTCTATGCACTGCGTGTCCTGGCTGCCCCCAAACCCAGTTCTTCTTGACAACAGGTTTAGTACCCTATTTATTGAACCATCTAGTTTCCTTCTATACATGCTAAGCACTTAATATATGGCTATTGAACTGAATTGAATTGAATTATTTTTCTTCTTTCTTCTTGATGCATTCTTTTTGTAGGTAGTCTGGTAGATTCCTCAGGTCATATTCTGATCCCTGGAATTTATGATAACGTGGCTCCCCTTTCAGAAGAGGAAAAGAAGATGTATGAAGCTATTGATTTGAACCTAGAAGAATATCAAAATAGTAGCCAAGTGGAAAAATTCCTTTTTGACACCAAGGTACAGTCACAACTTGATTAATGGCTGAAAGAGAGTTGTGGAAAAAATGAATTCAATTCTTCCACTGGTCAGTTTGATTTCAGAGTTCAAATCTTTGAACTTCAAAACTTTGAAAGCTGAGCAATTAGTAAGGCTTACAAGCCAGGGAACTATTCTATAAATTCCTGCTACCTATAATCAGGGCATAGGGTCTTGGGAACCTGATGCAGTCATAAAGGTGTTAATTTTTTTATAAAGGTGTTAATTTAAGCAGGAGTAGTGATAGCCCTAGGAAAAGTTAGATTCTTCTCTTGAAATATTCATTCACATGGTATTAGGAGTTATGGCTCTTTTTTCTGGGAGTCCTGGCAGATGGGGAGGAATGTCTAACTGGGAAAGAGCAATTATTCCCTCTGATTAGTTTGGAGGATTTGGAGTTTTCAGAGAAAGAGGATAATTGTTCCAAAATTTTAATTTTTTGATATGTTCTCAACAAATTGTGCTCTATTTCAACAAACCTTTATTAAATATTTGCTGTGTTACATCCAGAATGTTTTACATTTTTAAAATTTTTATTGTTTTCTATTTTAAGGGGAGGCATCCCTTTTGGGGTTGAATTTGGAGTTCCAGGATGCATTTAAATCCTGGCTTTCTCTCTTACTACTTGGGTAATGTTGGGCAAGTCATTTAACCCTTTTGTGACTTTTTTCCTCATCCATAAAAATAGAGGGTTCTTCCAACTCTAGAGCTATGATCTCATTGGTTTTGTGCAAATTTTGATGGGGGAAGGAGAAAGTGTATCAGGGGTGCAGAATGTTAGAAATGAGGTATCTGGACAGGATATATCTGGACAGCTTTATATGTACCCCATTGCTTATCAGTGGCATTTAATTTTTGTTGAATACATTTCCAATTATTGGTGAGGTAGATTTAAATCTGGAACCCATCCATCTCTAGATGAATATTTCAGAATGAGACCCTATACCTTTTAAGTAAAGAATACTCAATTCTCCAACAGAGAAAACAACCTCTGTAATGAGGTCACTGAATATTCCTTGGCACTATGTTTCCATTTAGGAGGAAATCCTCATGCACCTGTGGCGATACCCATCTCTTTCTATCCATGGAATCGAGGGAGCATTTGATGAACCAGGAGCTAAAACGGTCATACCTGCCCAAGTAATAGGAAAATTTTCAATCCGCTTAGTGCCTCATATGAGTATTTCTGTTGTGGAAAAACAGGTAACAAAAGATGAATTATTTATTGCTATCCCATCAATGGAAGTATAATTATAAACCATATGTTGTGTATATATATATATATTATATAATATTATATATATATATATACATTTATGTCATAAATGAACAATTAACTTAATGACATTAACTCACTATAATGTGTCCTTTGCAAATCATTTGACTTTTCTGGGCCCTAGTTTCCACATCTGTAAAAATTAGAGATTGAATATAAAGTGACATCTAAGGTCTTTTTTTGGTTTTTGCAAGGCAAATGGGGTTAAGTGGCTTGCCTAAGGCCACACAGCTAGGTAATTATTAAGTGTCTGAGACCAGACTTAAACCCAGGTACTCCTGACTCTAGGGCCGGTGCTTTATCTACTGTGCCACCTAGCCGCCCCTAAGGTCTTTTTTAAACTCAAAATCTGGGTGATCTATAAGATGCTGGACAATTCTGAAAATTCATCACTTTTTATTTAGAAACTTTAAGAGAAGTTTTCTGTAATTTGTAGCAATACACCATATCAGACAATAAACTCTTAGGCTTTAGAACTGCATTTCATTTGTGAGACAGTTGTCAATTGTAAGATCAATAATTGCTGAAGAATTGGGAAAAACTTTTCAAAAATAGGATAATTAATTAGGCAAAATTGACCCTATGCTTAGGTGGCCTAGGTGGTTTTGAAATAGCACCTTACTGGAGTGGCTAGGTGGCGCAATAGATAGAGCACCGGCCCTGGAGTCAGGAGTAGTACCTGAGTTCAAATCTGGCCTCAGACACTTAATCATTAATTGTTTAGCTGTGTGGCCTTGGGCAAGCTACTTAACCCCATTGCCTAGCAAAAACTAAAAAAAAACCAAAAAAAAAAAACCCCTAAAATAAATAAAGAAATAGCATCTTACCATCTCATTGTGAAATTTTAATATTGAAAGCAATACTTGGACAGACAATTTTATCTAGGAGAGATTATAGCATTATTTTCTCAATTTGAAAAAATATATCAGATTAATAGAGAAGGGCACTAAAGGAAAAGGGCAAATTTTGATGGGGGAAGGAGAAAGTGTATCAAGGGTGCAGAATGTTAGAAACGAGGTTGAAATGTTTTACCTAGTACTTGGGCCTTTGTTTAGGAACATTTTACAGTGTTTCCTTTCACAAAATATGTAACGGGGTAATATCTTGTAAGCATCACAGAAAGTTTTATGATTAATTAAATGAAACAGCATATTGATCATAGATGTAAGACTACTCATGTTCAAGTACTTGCCAACCACATATTTGCAAGATGCTATATTGTTTGATACAGTATTTAGTAAAACTTGGGCTAAGTGTTCTTAACACTGAAATAAAATTGAAACCTCTTTGAGATGTCAAAAAAAGAATTTTACCCTGTCTCCAACATATCAGTGTGATTATGAATGCTTGGTGGACTTATAATAAAAATAATAATATAGCCTTATATCAAATACAATTATATGGTACCATAAATTTTGCAAAGAAAACTTAATGTATCTGATTTCATCTAATTCTCAAAATAATCCTGTGATTATGCCCATTTTATGGATAAGGAAAATGAGAATGAAGGAGGCTACTAGAGTGAGTAAAATGAGGGAGTAAATAGAAAATATCTGTATTTCTGATAGAGATATTGTCTTTTAGGTGAAAAAATACCTTGAGGATATATTCTCTCAGCGCAATAGTTCAAACAAATTGAAAGTCACCATGATTCTGGGAGTCCATCCGTGGATTGCTAATATTCATGATCTACAGTATGTGGCTGCCAGAAGAGCGATCAAAACAGGTGGAACATTAAAGGATTTGTTTTATTACATCATGGAACATGACAAAGGACTAATACACAGAAAAGGGACTTTGTTTTTTTAAGTTCAGAAAGTCATTTTAAAATTAGTGATATAAATCAATGGAACTAAACTCAGAATAGTGGGACACAAAACCCATACATAAGTATTCTATGTAGGCCCCATATTGACTTAGAAAGCCCCAGTTAGGAGTATTGCAGAGTGTGTTTAAACCCTTTGACAAAGGTACAAGAAGGACAGAATGCTGTCATTTAGAAAAACTATATAGAGGCAGCTAGGTAGTGCAGTGGATCAAGCATCAGTCATGGAGTCAGGAGAATCTGAGAAACTACAATGTCCTCCCAATTTAAAAGGAGATGGTTAGATTGCTTCAGTTTTAGATATTTAGTGATAATTATATGAAAAATAATGAAGAATTGGAATGTTACAATAAGAGTAGTATAAATCTCCTTGTTTACAAAAAAGGAAGAGAATTACATCCACAAACAATAGAACAATGCTACTGACACCTATTCCTGCTAAATTTATTGAAGGTACTAACAAAGGGATGGTTAGTGAACATCTAGATTATGAAGTGGTGATCACTAAGATCCAGGATTGCTTCATCAAAATAATTTTGCCAAGGTTCATGTCATTAACTTATTTTTTAAATGTTCTTTTCTTTTTTCAATTACATGCAAAGATAGTTTTCAAATTCATCTTTTTGTAAGATTTTTGAGTTCCACATTTTTCTACCTCCCTCCCTTTCTCCCCCCCACAAACAGCACTATAGATTACACATGTTGCAGTCATTTAACATATTTCTGAATTAGTCATGTTGTGAATGAAGAATCAGAATTAAAGGGGGGAATCATGAAAAAGAAAAGAAACATAAAACAAGTTTTAAAAAGTGAAAAAAGTATGCTCTTCTCTGCATTCAGATGCCACTGTTTTTTTTTTCTGAATGTGGATAGCATTTTCCATCACAAGTCTTTTAGAATGGTCATTGATCACTGAACAGCTGAGAGGAGCTAAGTTGGTCCTAGTGATCAACACATAATTTTGCTTTTAACGTGTACAATGTTCTGGTTTTGGTTCTGCTCAGCAACAGTTCATGCAAGTCTTTCTAGACTTTTCTGAAATTTCTTATTCAGGATTTCTTAGAAAATAATAGTACTCCATCACATTCATACTGTTATATTTGAGATTCAATTTGTTCAGCCATTGCCAATTAATGGCATCCCCTCAATTTCCAATTCTTGGTCACTACAAAAAGAGTTGCTAAAAACATTGTTGCATTTTGGGGTCTTTTCCCCTTATTTATGATCACTTTGAGCATAGTTCCAAATTGCTCTCCAGAATGGCTGGATCAATTCACAACTCAACCAATAGTGCAGTAGTGTACCAGTTTTCCCACATCCCTTCCAACAATGATCATTTTCCTTTTTTGTCATTTTAGCCAATCTGATAGGTGTGAGGTGATACCAAAGAGTTGTTTAAAATTACATTTCTGTAATCAGTAGTCATTTAGAGAGTTTTTTCAGATGACTATGGTTAGTTTTAATCTCTTCATCTGAAAAATTGCCTGTTCATATATTTTGACCATTTATCAATTGAAGAATGATTTATATTCAAGACAGATTTATTACATTGTTAGACCACAGATGTGCTGTTTTTAACAGAGAATTTTAGTAAAGTCTTTTATGTCAGTTTTGTGGAGGAGACATGAGAGCAAAATATTTGGTGGATTTAGGATTGATTTATTGGGAGAAAGTAATCCTTCTCGATCTGAAGGTAAAATGGGCTGCCCTGGGATGCAAGAGGGCTGGAGGATCATTAAAGTGATGGTGAATAGTACCCTACCCAAAATCAATCCTTGGTGAGGGAACCATTTGTGGCTGCTTTTGAGCCTCACGGCCTCAGAGACAGGGTGGTAAACACTTCAAATGGATTAAATGGAACAATGGAGACAGATCCTTTACTTTTGCTAGAGGGTTAGGTCTTTTAGAGGACACCTCTGCCTCCTCTATCCTAGGAAATTTCATCTTACCTTGATATTTTACCTTTCTCAGCTTCTCAACCTTTCCTTCAAAGGGAATTCTAGGGAGTGGAGGTAGGAAGAAGTAGGTTGAAAATGAAGAGAACCCTCTGAATATAGTAGGGTTACTTCAGGGAACAGGCTTCAACAGTAAAAAAAAAAGTCATAAAAATCCTAAGAGTTCTTGAGGGGAAAGCCCTTTTCAGTGGCTTCCTCTCAGCATAATCTACCCATTGAAGGATGAAGGTGGGAGGCCACTTTAGGGAGGGCAAGGCAGAAGGATGTAGTCCCAAAAAATCTGCTGGAAGGCCATAGTTATCTGTAGAAACCCCTGCTTTCCAAACCCCAGGGATATTTTCCTTCCCTCTAAGATCTGCTTTCCCTCTTCTCCTGGGTCTCACAATTTTCTCAACCCAGCTCCAATATCCAGCCCTTTCTTTCAGAGTGGTGGTGGTAGGTTGCCTTGGGTCAGAGTACACATAGTAGAAAGGACTGAGGACCCAGCCTTCATACTCAGCTGCTTATGTTAAGTCATGATGTCAAATGGACTGGTCTAGAAGGGCAGAGACTAAATTTCAACAATACGAATGCTTAGACTAGGAGTTAGAAGAGAAGAAATGGCACTGAATTTGGAACTCCCTTTCTCCTTGGTAAAATGAGGAATAAACAAAATGATCTCTAAGGGTACCTCTAACCATTTCTAAGCAGGTTCTTTGGATGCCAAAAAAAGAAGAACCAACTGATCATAGCACATAATTAACAAGAATGAGAAGATTTTTATTTCAATCAGCTACTAAGAAAACTCTATCCATTTTACAGACAGAGATGCAGAGTGAGGGATCATTTTTGCCTCAGAAGTTGTCATTACCCAGATCAATGTGTAGCTAGTAGTAAGGCAAAGTCTAGCACTATGCCAGTAATCAAGAAAACTTAATCAAAATGGGAAGCTATCAAGTACTGTGCTTCCAAGGAAGGGGAACAGACTCCTAATATTGCTATTTTGGAGTCCCTAGGTCTCTGACTACTCCCATGGGGTGATAACTGCATCTCACCTCTAAGGTTTCTTGCTTCTTGCCTTGGAGCAGTTTGAACTATTTGCCTCAGGTGCAAAAATTCTGACTTAAAGCTTGGTCCATAGAGCAGTTATTTTTCAGTTCTATCAGAAAGCAGGTTACCAATTCCTTTGGTTCTCTTCTGATCATTGAACATGTTATTTGCAGCTATTTGCTTTGAACAATGTAAACTTAAACTATACCATTTATAAGGAAAAAGTACTTCTCCCTCCCATTTAATTCAAGAAGCAGTAATGTAATTTAAATAAAATGTGTGTGGATTGATTACCAAAGGCTTTCCCAATCTCTGAAATGTCAAACCATTAAAAAAAATGTCATTGCAAACAGTGTCTTAGAAGATTACTGATACATAATGTCTGTATATGTATACATGTTCACATGTAGAAAGACAGAGAGAAGAGAGAGGAACATATAGATCAGGCAATGCTCTTGTCTGTGCATCTTCATTTCTAGTACATAGGTGAAGTCTAAGAAATGTTGATTGTAGAATTGAATGTACTCAGGTGGTTATTTTATTTGAATCATTTTCTCTTTTTCTGTGTTTCAGTGTTTGGAGTAGATCCTGATATGATACGAGATGGATCAACTATTCCAATTGCTAAAACATTCCAGGATATTATCCAAAAGAGTGTGATGATGCTACCAATAGGAGTTGTTGATGATGGAGAACACTCTCAGAATGAGAAAATAAACAGGTTAATTGGAATACTTAGTGGGGTGACTCTCTTGACTGTCTGATTATTGGGGATTTTCTGAGAGATGATCCTTCACTAATTAAACTCACTAATTAAGAAGGACCGAACATTTAATTTTAATTTTTTATACAAATGATTTTTATACATTACTAAAATATTCTTATTTAAGAGTAAACATAATACCCCTCCCCCCAAAAAATATAGACCCTCATGAGCAATAAAGTAAAGAAAAAAATTTAAATTTAAATTAAAAAAAAATAATAATAGGGACAGCTAGGTAGCACAGTGGACAGAGCACCCAAGCCCAAATCTGGCCCCAGACACCCAACAATCACCCAGCTGTGTGACTCTGGGCGAGCCACCCCAACCCCATTGCCCTGCAAAAACCAAAATAAAATAAAATAAAATAACACATAATAATAATAATAATACTAATAATAATAATAATAATAATAGTGGCTAGGTGGCGCAGTGGACAGAGCACCAGCCCTGGAGCCCGGAGCACCCAGCCTCAAATCCGGCCTCAGACACCCAACAACCACCTAGCTGTGTGGCCCTGGGCAAGTCACCCAACCCCATTTGCCCTGCAACCCCCCCCAATAAAATAATAATAAAATATGTGCTTCAGACTACAGAATCAAGCATTTAAAATTTTAAAATTTTGTTGTCCTATCCATTGAACCATCACTTGTAATAAAGATTTTTTAAAAAAGTATTTCAGTAAAAATAATCACGCAATCTTCTATGTATCTTAGTCAAAGAAGGAAGGGAGTTGCATTTTTTCACCTCTTCTTCATTTATAGCTTGTCTCTATAATTACAGTGTTCAATTACATTTATTTGTTGTTGGGGCGGCTAGGTGGATAGAGCACCTGCCATGGAGTCAGGAATTCCTGAGTTCAAATCTGACCACAGACACTTAATAATTACCTAGCTGTGTGGCCTTGGGCAAGCCACTTAACCCCATTGCCTTGAAAAAACCTAAAACAAAAAACAGTGACACATTTGTTTGTTGTTATTATTCACATTTTAGTAGTCATATAACATTATTTTCCTGACTCTGCTTACTTCATTCTGCTTTAGGACTTATAAGACTGCCCATTATTTCTGAATCTTTCATATTCATTGTGATGTTCTATTACATATTTCACAATTTTTTCAGCCAACTGTTTTCAGTTGCTATTATTAAAGAAGTGCTGTAATAACTATTTGACATAAATGCAACTATTCTTTATGTTTTTAAACTCCTTGAAGTACATATGCCACTAGTGGGATCTCTAAGGCAAAGTTTGGACATTTCAATCACACATAAAAAAGACTTCTAATTCCAAGTTACTATCTGTGGATAAAATGCCAGGCCTGGAATAAGAAAGACCTGGGTTCAAAGTCAACTTCAGACACTAACTGGGTGAACCTCAGTAACTGCTGTTTGCCTCAGTTTCCTCTTATGTAAAAGGAACTGGGGAAGGAAATGACAAACCCACTGTGAATTGGTGTGCTTCTCTTCCAGAAATCCTTCCAAAATTGGCAATTTCCATTTTTTGTTATGGCAGGTGCCTCTTAGATCAGGGATTAAGTTGTTGCCTTTTTTAATCTCCACTGCATAGCACAATGTTGGACTTTATAAATTCTTGACTGGCTGAAATTTCAAGTTATCTTGTTTGTCTGTCTGTACAAAGCAATGGGGTTAAATGATTTGCCAACAGCTAAGTGGCATTCTGAATCTGAGGCTGAATGTGAACTCAGATCCTCCTGACTCTAGGACCTGTGCTATACTCACTGCATCATGTAGCTGTCTCCAATGATTGACTTAATCTGCATTTCTTGGTCCTAGTGATTTGGAACAATCTTGATTATGTTTATTAATAGTCTACAATTCTTCTTTTGAGAAATGTTTTCTTTATACCCTTTGATGACTACTTATCCATTGTAAAATGGCTCCTGCTCTTATGTAGGTGAAACATGCTTTTTAAAAGAACTCCCTTTATTGCATGGCTTGTTGCCAGATTGTATAATTATCCCAAACTTCACACAACTGGGGTAGACAAAAGAAATTATAAAATTTAGAAGCCTTGACATGTCAGTGGTTAAAACTAAGATGCTCATTTTTCTCGGCAAAACCCATAACCTCCTTAGTCATGTGACAAGGTAGCGCCTATTACTACTATTTTGTTGACTCTGTCCTCTTCATAATAATAACATTGCCACCTTAGTACACAAAATTACTTTTCCCCTGTGATTTTGGAACACTAAATTACAGAAATCAGCTTGATTTTAAATCTGTAATCTTCCTTTACAAATACTGAATTTTAAAAAATTTTATCTTAATATGAGCTGAAATGAATTTTTATTCATTTTTTCTTGCATTTAGGTACAATTATATAGAGGGATCCAAATTATTTGCAGCCTTTTTCCTGGAGATTGCTAAAATGCATTCATAATTTACTCAAGCTTCCAACCCCAAGACGACTAAACTGCCAGACCCTACTGGACAAGGATGTCATCCAAACACAGGAAAACTTTCCTCTCCAGCCAATTGCTTGTTTAAATTGCTTTATTTAAAATATCTTGGGGAATTTGGACAAATAATAAAACATTCTGAAAGCAAAGATGTTGAAGATATTTAATGGTATTTGTCATGTGGTCCTAAACTCAAAACCATTTTCAGCAAGCTAATTCTTACCTCTATCTTGCTACTACAAAAACAATGCCAGTAAGGTCCATTTTAACCTTTTTAATAGATTGAGAACAGGTAATTACTTTAATTAGCTTCTCCGCTTGCAATCTGATCAGTACAAAATTAGCCTGGCCTTCTTAGCCCTTCAGTTATGAAGTCTAACAATCCTGCCTAACAATTCTTTCCCTTTGCAGTCAGTCCTTACATAGCACTTAAAATCACCAAGATTTCTTTTTATATTAATAAAAATGCTGGTCTCCACCACTGACTACACTGATTTCCCTATGGATACATTTTCAGAAAAGTTACTATAGCATAGCAGAGTATTAACCTCTTACCTCTATTTCACTTATTTCTGCTACATGAAAAGTTTGGAATGTGAAATGATCAACATTAATACCACAACCACTTGGGAATTCCTATTGAGCTGAGTTCTAGTTGAATGCTTTCCTCTACCCCTACCCTTTCACACTACGACATTAACTTCAAGTTTCAATCTCTTCCACTGAGTCTATCAAGAAGGCAGACTCATACTGAGCATTTGTGAAAAGTTGAATTCCTGATGTTCCATCTAAACTGTAGATAAGTTTACAGAATCTCCATAGAAACCTTTTTTGCAGCATTGGAAATTTTGCTTTTTTACTACCCACATCTACATTGCTAAAGACTTTCAACAGCATCAGTTTTAGATTGAGAACTAATCAACCCTGACAATAAGTAACACATTTTGAAATTAGAGCTTTCAGCTAGAGCTGCATTCATTAATCATTCAGGGTAACCATCTAGTTTGGCTTGATTGGATTTGATGGTGTAAACAAGAAAGAATGCACTTATTTTCACAGTTGAGTTTATGTAAACAGAAATCAATTCAACCTTTAAAGTTAAGTTATTGAAATCATGCTAATGGAGAGGAATTTAGATTTGTCATCCCAAAATGCCTTCCTCATGATTTTGTTTCTGTAATAGTGACTTGCACATATTTTTTCTTTTTTGGCACTAGAGGTTCACTCAAAAACTTAAAAGGATTTATATTTTCATTGATGTTGAAATTTTCTCCAGAAATGCAAATTGCAACCCACCTATCCCTCCCCCTGTGGTTTTTAACTTGCATATACATAATTGTTTGCATGTGTCCATCCCCCATTAGAATGTGAAAAGCTAGAAGGCAGGTCCTGTTTTTGCTTTCTTTGTATCCCCCAGTGCCTACAATGCCTGCACATTCTAAATGGTTAGCAAATGCAGTTGACTTGATTGAGCTTGTGAGCTTCAGAAGATATCACTTAAGAAAGATTTCACTTTTTTTTTTAGATTTTTTTTCCAAGGCAATGGGTTTAAGTGGTTTGTCCAAGGCCACACGTCTGAGGACAATTTGAACTCAGGTCCTCCTGACTCCAGGGCCAGTGCTCTATCCATTGCACCACCTAGACACCCCTGATTTCACTCTTAAGACTCATTTTTTTCACTGGTCTTCTTACAAGCTTTATAGTATCATAAAGTCTCAGAGTTGGAAGGAAACCCTGAAGCTATCTAGTGCAACCTGAGACCAAATAAGAATCCCCTTTGCAGTATATCCAATGAGTGGTCAATCTGCCTTTGCTTAAAGATGGTTTGTGAGGGAGAACCTCTTTCCTAATTAAGGCAGACTCACTTTTGGACTGCTCTGGTTAAGAATATGTTTCTTTAATTAGAATCCAAATCTGCTCCATTGTCATTTTTATCCATTGCTTCTTGCTCTGCCTTCCAAGACCAAGAAAATTAAGTCTAATTTCTCTTCCTCTTGCCAGTTTTCAAATATTTGATGTTATGTTTCCCTTAAGTCTATTCTTCTCCAGGTTAAACATCCTTGGTACCTCTCTTGGCTTCATCTTAAGGCTTCTAAAAAGGCAAACAAAAACTGGTTCTATCCAATGCCAAGAGGATGAGGGGATTAGAACTGACCTTAATATTACTGAATTAGTAGACTAACTGTGTGATTAACAGACCCTTGCTTAGCATGAAAGAGAGGCCAGAAGACTATTTTTCTTGACACCATAAACATACTGGCCATACTATCAAACTGAAAATTGGGGCAGTTGATTATATATTAGACATTTCTAGATTAGATTGAGACTGTGCCAGACTATCTATAACATGACCACTGACCATTAATGATCCACATATTCATGGTGTTTTGTGTTACAGGAAGCATGGTATCTTTTCACTATTGTTTTATGTATATAAACTTGTGACATTTGAAGTCCTTCTTTGTGTAATTGATTGACCTTTATGGATCTCAATGCCACCAAAAACATGATGGAAAATATGCATGCTAAAACATAACTGTTTATAGGTTAACAAACATAATAATTCTAAGCAATGTTCTTTAAGGAGCAGAATGATTTTTACCTGGTTGATACTTAACAAATGTCTATTAAGCTGAATTGTAGTTTAAAAAAATCAACTAATTAAAAAAATTGTCACTCAAGAATTTTGACTTTTCCTCTGATATCCTTAGTTTGGCCAGTCCTTTTCCTTCCCTAGATAAAAGTAGTCATTCTTTGCATTTTTGCCTCATCTCTTTCTTATCTATCCTTAAACACTGACTGGTTGTTACTTCAGTCAAAGTGAGATCTGTTATAGACCTTGGTTTAAAAAAGTCAAGGTCTCCCACTGCAACTGGGGTCACCTCTAGTGGTCCTTGTACATTTCTGGGCACTGGACCCAGATGAAGTGATACTGGTAATTTTGCATAGCTCCCCCTCACTTAAGTCCAATTCATTTGTACATGGGGGTATCTACTTTCCTGATGTCATGGTTTTCTTTGAAAATGAAAGACAAACAATAATAGCAACAAGAGCTCAAAATTCAGTTCAAGTGCTATCTCCTACAAGAAACATTTTCCGATTCTCTAATATGTTATGATCTTCACTAGATTTTGTATATATGATTAATTTACCTATCTGTGTATACCAGAGGTATCAAATATACCAGGATTTCCTCTTGTTGCTAAACCAGATAAAAATGTAATTGGAGAAATACTTAACAAAATAAAAAATACAATAAAACATAGTTTTACATTTTAAAACTAAATCTATATGTGACCTGCAGAGATCCTTGGATTAGTGTCCCTGTTCCTAATTTGAGTTTCACACTATAATTAGTGAACAAAATATGTTGCCTCAACCTTTCTCTCCTTTACCAGTAAAAGTAAACTCCTAGAGGGTCTCTTTCCTAGCTGAGAAGTCCATGACCTCCAAAATCTGACATGGGATATTGAGTCAAAAATGGAAGAATTCTGCCCTCAAGGAGCTTATTGAGGGAAAACAAATGTATATATTCAATATATATATATATATATATATATATTTTAAATATAAAATAAATATGTGATAATTTTGGAAGCTTAGGGCACTAGCAATTTCCAAGTAGTAAGATCAAGGAAGCTTTCACATAGAAGGTGGATCTTGGGTGGATCTCAAGTTGAGTCTCTAAGGAAGTAAGAAAAAATTCATTCCCAGTCCTCCATAGGAGCAGAGTTCAGGAGGTATCATCTCCACAATAGTTACTTTCCAGGAAATATTATCTAATCAATCTCATTATTTCATAAAGCATCTGGCAAAATATTGTGCTTCAAGCAAAATTGAAAATGTTTTATTTTTAAATTAGCAAAAATTATTATAATTATTCATTAAATTTAATTAAATAATCATTTGTCTTAAAAATTTATATATGATCATTTTTTTAAAAAATGAGTTCTAAATTCTCTCCTCCATCTATTAAGACAAATATATCATTTCCATATTAGTCATAGTGTTAAAAAAAAGCAAGAAAAATGAAGAAAGTGAAAAAACACACTCAGAGTTCATTAATTGTGAATAGCATTTTCATAATTGTGAATAGCATTTAAGATTTTTGGATTTCTCATGGATCATTGCCTTGATCATTAGTAGCTGTTTTTCAAATTGACCAACATCATAATATTGCTGTTAATATGTACAGTGTTCTGGTTCTGCTCACTCAACTTTGTTTTAGTTTATATGTCTTCCCATGGTTTTCTGAAACCATTCCCTTCATCATTATTTATAGCATGAGAATATTCTACCACAATCACATGCCACAACTTGTTTAGTCCATTCCCCAACTGATGGCATTCCCTTAATTTCCAATTCTTTGCCACCATAAAAAAAGCTACTGTAATTATTTTTATATGATAGTTGCTTTTCCTTTTTCTGTGATATCTTTGGGATTCAGACCTAGTCTAGTGGTGTATTCAAATAATATATTTTTTTGAAAGTCAAAGGTTAAACTTATCAGATTTTTAGGAGGTAAAATAAACTGTTCATAATATATTTGTGGTTTCATGTGCAATCCTCTTTTTCTCTTCTACTTTGTATATGGAAATTGTCATTTTCTTTGGTATTTAAATTTAGAATAAAAAAAATGAAAGAAAATGGACCTGTCACAAAATGAGAATAGTAAAAGACTGATAGACAGTCTGAGGGCCCCACTGGTCTCCCTGTAATGTCAGGAGATCTAGGACAGGGGTTCTCAAGATGGAATATGTGAACTAGAATTGTTTATGTGTGTGTTTGTGTGTATTTACATATTTTCATTTGAGGTTACGATTTAATCAGTGTAGAACACTCCGGTTGGGAAAAGGGTCCCCAGCAATGCAGAGCAACAATGTATCTCCAGAGCCTTTGAATCTGCCTGAGAGGATTAATGATTTCCTTATCTTCTCACACCCAGTAAATGTTACAGTCAGCAATATTTTTTAATGAATCAATTCAATTAATAAATATTGATTCAGGATGTCCAGTATATTAGGTACTAGGATAATTGGAACATTCAGATAATAACTAGTTTTTGCCCACTGGAAGCTTACAATCTAGTTCCCTTATGGATACAAGGAAAGAAGAATTATCAAATCAACAAGTACTTACTAAATTCCCTGTGTACCAAATACTGAACTAGGGTTTGTGATACAAGGCTAAAAACCCCCAAACAGTCCTTGTCCTTAAGGAGGGGGATGGGAGTGGGGATTGGAGTTAGGAGAGCATATACTTATAACTAAAAATAAAATACATAGGGGATGGGAGTGGGAATTGGAGGGAGGAGAGCATGTACATATAACTAAAAATAAAATACATATGAAATAAATTCAAGGTAATTGCTATTTAAGGGGAAAGTGGCTGGGAAGGGGTTATCAGGAAAAGTGTCTCTTGATCTGAAGAAAACTAGGGATTCTAAAAGGCAGCAAACTCCAGACAACCTGGTGCAAAGATATCAAGAATGGAATTGTGTCAGTATGAAAGAACAGACTATAGATGAAGGAAATCTTTTACTAAATACTTACCAGTTGTCAGACACCACACTAAGCACTTTATTTCATTTGATCTTCACAACTCTGAAAAGTAACTGCTATTGTTTTCCCCATTTTATAGTTGAGGAAACTTAACAAGAGTTTGATGATTTGATAATTCTTTCTTTTCATGGATCCCTAGGAACTAGACTCTAAGCTTCCAGTGGGCAAAAATGAGGCTAAGTGATTTGACCCTGAGCAATTGAGTAACTGAGTAACTGAGGTTGGATTTGAATTCAGGTCTTCCTGACTCCAGACTCATTCTCTATCTACTACATTATCTGATTGATTTTGTGAGGGAAATCAACTGGTAAAAAGACTGAAAAGTTAAGTTTGAGTCAAACTGTGAAGGGTTTTAAATGAAGAAGAGAAGGGTTTGGCTCTTAGAAATCATTCAGAGTTATTTTTCTGGGTAAAAGAATGTTAATTTTGTGCTTTAGGAATATCACTTTGGCATCTTTTGGAGAAGAGACCAGAGAGTCAAGAAGTACAGACAAGTTAGGAGGTTACTGGTTATCATAATAGTTCAGGGCAAAGGGCTAAGGGCCTGAAGAAGGGTAGGGATCATGTCAGTTGAGAGAAGGGGACTCAAATGAGAGTGACTGAAGAGGTAGAAGTGACTAATGATTAGATGTGGCAATGGAGGAGAGGAAGACTAAAGACTCAGGGAAGACTCAGATTGTGAACCTGAGTGTCTGCCAGGGTGAGGGCCGTGGTTTCTTGACAGAATGGGAAAGCCACATAAGTGACTAGTTTGTGTACGCAGGAACCACCTTGTTTAATGGATTAACCCTAGATGGAAGGGAAGATTCCTTCTAAAATATGGTGAAGGGTGCTTTTGAATGATTTTCAGTCAGGAATAGAATGAAAATATAATTCTTAATAACAAGAAAAACCCTGGAATTGTGTTTTACCTTGTTTCTAACCAGCCCCAAACCTCTTTATTTCTAAACAGCATTAAGATCTACCTTCCATTAATAGCTGCTGTCTCATTATAAAAAAAAATCTTCTCTAAGAGTATTATTCATCTACTCTGTGACAAGGCCAAATTACTTTCAAATTGTACCCATTAGTTTTCAATTTATTTAATGTTATCCAAATGTTCAGTTTCTATCTTATATTGTAACTGTGCCCTAGGCCCATCCTCCCCCACTTCCCTATTCCCAATTTTGCCCATATGAGCATTAGATTTTCTAGGAAGCAAGTTAAATAACTGACAGATTCAAGGCCTCTACTGGACACATATTGGCAGTCTGAATCCTTTTAATGCCTAAGAGGACTGGCTAATGCTGCAAGTTACAGATAAGTTTGTACTGGAAGAGGCAATTTCACCAGTTATTCTCTACACCAATGAAATCACAAGTCCCAAACTAAAGGTTAAAAAATATAATTGGAGCCTTGATTAACATCTACCAAAATAAAACTATTTAAAGTTGTTTTCTGTAAGTTTGGTCTCTGCTATTTCTGGCTTTCATTACACTCTCATACACACAAATGAGTTCAGTGGGCAGTAAGACCTAAACCAGGAGCAATAATATGCCCTGATGAGA
This sequence comes from Macrotis lagotis, assembly GCF_037893015.1. NCBI lineage: Eukaryota > Metazoa > Chordata > Mammalia > Peramelemorphia > Peramelidae > Macrotis > Macrotis lagotis. Next base: position 493,891,415 of record NC_133666.1, read on the forward strand.
TGATATCTGTAATACTGAATTCAGTTCTGGGCACCTCATTTTTTTTTTTTTTGCAAGACAATAGGGTCTTGCAAAGGTCACACAGCTAGGTAATTTTTTAAATGTCTGAGGTCTGATTTGAACTCAGGTCCTCTGGACTCCAGGACTGGTGCTCTATCTACTGTGCCACCTAGATGACCCTGGGTATCCCAATTTTAGGAAGGAAATTTGTCAACAGGAACCTGATCAGATAAAAGTAATCAGGATGTCAGGAGGAGTGGGAAAACATTCCATGTGAGGGTTGGTTGGAAGAAGTGAAGTTGTTTAATTTACAGAAGACTAAGGGGACGAATAGTGACAATTTTCAGGGATGAAGGGCTCTCTGGAAGAGAGATTAGTTTTGTTTTATTTGATCCTAAAGGGCAGAGTGAAGAACAGATTGAATAAAAGAAAGTTGTCTTCAAATAAAGGAACTAAAAACCACTAACAATTAGAATCGTTTAAAAATGGAATAGATTGTTTCATGAATTAGTGAGTTTAAGGCATTGTAAGATTTTCAAATAAAGACTGGATGATCATTTTCTTTGGAAGTAAGGTCTTCTGGTCTCTGAGATCACTTCTATCTCTCAAAAATCTGTGTATCACAAGTTTTTCTCCCCCCCCCCCCCCCAATGCTCACTTACTCTCTGAAAATGGAGCTTGTATACAGAATATAATTTCACATTTTGGATTCCTCAAGAAGGTGGTTCACTTTGTATGGAAGAAAGAAAACCCTCCCCCATAAGACAAGCTCATTTCCTTTTTAGGAAATAAACTCCTAGAGGGTGGAGATGGTGCAGGGTGTGTTCTATATGTGGGGAAGCACAGTTAGGGCTCCTAAAAGAGGGGAATACAAAGACAGGAAGATGGGAGGACTTCCAAGGCAAAATGAAGAGTTCCTTATTTGCATTATGATGAGGGAGAGAAGGGATGGCAGGTGTAATCACTATAATTTCTTAACAGCTATGATAAGTAAATATACACTTCTGTGCTATTTTAGTTTGGGTAGAATTGAGGAGGAAAAATTTGTCATTGTGTGGAGAAAATTTGATTTTTTTTATTTTCTAGTGAAATTCCCTATTCAGAATTAAAAAAAAAAAGATGTCAGAGAAAGTGTGTCTTTGATTATAATGGAAAATATGAAGTTCTAAATCATCTCACCTCCCACATTGAAATTCTCCAAGACAGGACTCAAAAAGAGCTCAGTTTTAAAATTCTAGTGTGGGTGGATAAGTATTCATAGCATATTCTTACTGTTATTGTAGATAGGAATTTAAATGTAATGACAGAAATTGTTAACTTCAAGGAAATAAGAGCTTGAAGTGACACTATTAAAGTAGGTTAGTCACCAAATATGACTTAATGCTTCCTTTATAATATTCTAAAAGCTTATAATCTAATGAGGAATGCCATCTAGAATTTTTATTTACTAATTGTTTAATGGAAAGAATGCTGGACCAAGACACAGGAGTAATTTGGGTTCAAATCCTGCCTCTGACATTTAATTGCTGTGCATGACCACAGGCATGACCTTAACCTTTTTGAACCTGAGTTTCCTAATCATCAGACTGTTGTGAGGATCCACTAAGATAATGTGCATAAATTACTAAAATTATTAATATGAGTGACTATTATTATCTGAAAGCAGCAAAATGGTGCAATATATAGAGTTATTTGGTATTTAGGAAAACCAGAATTCAACTTCCACCCCAGACAAACACTAGCTATGAAGCCCTGGGCAAGTCCCTTAAGCTCTCTCAGGTACAGATTTCTTATGTGTAAAATGAAGATGTTAATAACACTTCACAATTTTGTTCTGAGAATCAAATGAGATAACAAGCACTTTGAAAACCTTAAGGTTATATCTCTTGTAGTTTTGCCATAAAAGGATATATGCTCAAATTAAATAATTTCTAAAATCCCTGTTTGAGAATATCAATCAATCATAATTTAAGTGCCTACTATATATCTTGGGCACACATAGTAGTAGGGGTACACAAGTCTTGGGTGCACAAAGAAAAAAATGAAGTTAGAGAGACAACATGTACATATATAAATACATACAAAATATATAAAATTAAATACAAGGCAATTTTTGAGAGATGGTACTAGTGATTGCAGGCTTTGAGTGTAGTTTTATAGAGGCAGAAGTGAGGAAAGGGAGGAAATATATACATGAAATATAGTTGATGTGGAATTTGGAGAGAGATGTGTGTGTGTTAGGAACAATAAGAAGGTCAATTTGGCTGAACTGTGGAGTTTAGGAAGGAGAATAATGCATGATAAGGCTATAATGGTAGATTGGGCACATATCAGAGGAGTTTAAATAGATTATCGCAACAATAAGGAATTATTGGGTTTATTGGGCAGGACAACAATATGTTATACATAACCCTTAAGAAAATTACTTTGGCAGCTATGTGGTCAATGATCTTGAAGGAGAGATAGGAAACCAATTAAGAGGTTATTATAATGGAACAGGAAAGAGATGATAAGATCTTGAATTGGAGTGATAGCTGCATGAGAAAGGGACAAATGTGAGAAATATGATGTAAAAATAAATTATAAGATTTGGTGATGGACTGGTTGATTCTTGTCCTTCGTTATCAAAGAAGACCAAAATGATATCACTATGCTTAAGACATAGTGTGTCCTACCATGGCTGATCAGCCCAGTATGAGCTTGGAATACTCTATCACAGGTTGGGCACAAATAGTCCATGTGAATATCTGGAGTGGATACTTTATAGTTACAGATGACATGTTTCCTTTGAGCTGCTTCAATTCTGTCTTCCTCATAGAATACAGCACCCTGTCTGATAAGGGCACACCATGTTGGGCAGTCCTGTGCCAGTGTCTTCCATGCTATACAGTCAATTCTAAGTTCTTAAGAGGAAACCTTCAGGGTGTCTCAGTATTGCTTCTCCTGACCTCCTTGTCAGCACTAGGCTTGTGTGAGTTCTCCATAGAACAGTCTTTTTTCTCAAATTTATGTCTGGCATTCTAACAATGTGTCTAGCCCATCATAGTTGCACTCTCCCGAGGTAAAGTTTGAATGTTAGGCAGTTTAGCTCAAGAAAGAACCTCAGTGTCTGGTATCTTCTCCTGTCAGGTGGTCTTCAGAATCTTTCTAAGACAGTTTAAGTGAAAGTGATTCAGTTTCCTGACATGGAGCTGGTAGACTGTCCAGGTTTCACAGGTATATAGCAATAAGGTCAGCACCATGGCTCTGTAGACCTTCAGTGTGTCAACTGCATTGTCAATGTGTACCTCCCTGGAAAGGACACTGCCAAGGTAAATGAACTTGTCTTCAGTACTCAAAACTTCTCCATTTGCTATAATCGATGGTTCCACACATGGATGATGTGGTACTGGCTGATGGAGTACCTGTGTTTTCTTGTGTTAATTGTTAGACCAAAATTAGCACAACAGAGAATCAATCCATACTCTGTTGCATCTCAGCTTCAGAGGACATTGGGTGCACAATCATCTACAAACAGAAGATCATGTACCAACACTCCCTCCATTTTGGTTTTGACTTGTAACCTTTTCAAGTTGAAGAATTTGCCATCAGTGTGGGAGCTGACCTTGAGGACATGTTCATCCTCAGTGAAGGTGAGTGGTGATGGACTTATACAAAGTCTGGAAGAGGGGTTGGTTTTGGGGGAAAAGATGAGTGCTATTTTGAACATATTGAGATTGAGATGCTTATGAAAAATTCAATTTGAAATGTCTAAAATAGTAGCTAGGTGGATGGCTATCATTCCAGATACCAAGAAAACTGAGGGTAGTATATTTTGAATTCTAGAATTCTGAACTGTAGTAGGCTATACCAATTGGGTGACAACATAAAATTTGACCTCAATAAGGTGATCTCCTGGGGTGTGAGAAGAACAAGATTGCTTACAGATAAATGAATTGAGGGCACCTAGGTGGTACAGTGGATAGAGCAATGGCCCTGAAGTCAGGTGGACCTGAGTTCAAATCCGGCCTCAGACACTTGATAATTACCTAGCTGTGTGACTTTGGGCAAGTCACTTAACCACACTGCCTTGCAAAAAAAAAAAAACCCAAAAAGGGGAGGAAGTATTTGCTAGACAACTGGGGATATGGGAGTCATTTTATAAAGATGATAATTGAACCCATTAGAACTGATGAGGTCATCAAGTGAAAAACTATAGAGTGAAGAGGGCTCAGAACAAAATCTTGTGGTATAACTACAGTTAGAAGGTCAGATATGGATGGTGAGCCAGCAATGAAAACTGAAAACAAGTAAATAGTCAGAAAAAAGAATAAAAGAGCAAGGCCACAACAATGCAAAAAAGAAGGTGGTCAATAATACCAAATGGTGAAGAGAAGTCAAGAATAACAAAGATTGTGAAGAGGCTATTAACTTTGTAAATTAAGAAATCATTGGCAACTTTGGAGAAAAACAAATTCAGTTGAGTGACTAGGTGAGAAGCCATATGCAAGGGGTTGAGAAGTAAAATAAGTGAAGGCAGCAATTATAGATAGATTTTTCTATAGATTTGCTAATGAAAGGAAGGAGAGATATAAGCTAGAAACTTGATGGGATAGTAGAATCTGAGGGTTTTCAAGACTGACAGAGACCTGGGAGGTATATGTAGAAGAGGAGAAACTAGTAGATAAGGAGACATTAAAAATTAGAGTAGATTATTAGAGGTACAACTTGGGGAGATGGTGTGATCAAGTGAACATGTAGAGGCTTGATGACTATCTTTTCATAACAATATGTTACAATTTAGTTAACTATATTCATAGCATCATTAGTCATTATATATCATAGATTTAGGATTTGAAGGGTCTGTAAAGGTCCTTTAGTCTAAAATCCTTATTTCACAACTGAGACAAATGAACCAAAATGAGATTAATTGACTTATTGACAAAAGTTAAGACAGGTAGTAAATGAGAGGAAGGATTTACACTCATCCTCTTTCATCAAATAAAGTTCACATTTTGTAGCATGGCATAAGGGAAAGAACTCCAAAGTTGGAATTAGAGGATTTGGGCCTACATACTGTCTTTAATGCTTACCATTTGTGTAACCTTAGAAAAAATCATATGATTTCATTGAGTCACAGTTTTTTAACTAATCTATAAAATGAAGAGATTGTACTACATGACCTATATGGCTTCTTTGAGCTCTAGATTTATCATCTTATAATTCATGATTTCATAAGTTTTTTCTTCATAGAAACAGGTTGCTACTCTTCTGTACTTAATGTAATTTTAATGCATGTTTTTCCATAAATCTTACACAGATTTACCCATAGAGGTTGTCCTTTGATTCTTATATTATTACTGCAGAGGTATGGAAATGCCATGGACACTGTCCATATATCAGGCTTTCATTCTCATTAATTTCTTTCAGTATCATAATCTTATTTTCCAAGCATGCATAAACTTTTATGTCTTATTATATTGCTTCTCAAGTGCAAATATGATAAATAAGATGCTAATTATCAATCAACAAGCAATTATTAAGCTCCCACATGCATATTTCTGTTGGTTTCTGGATTACTCACTATTTTTATTTTTACAATTTATAGTACTCCTCTAAGATCCAAATTGTCATATTTACAGAGGACACTGTGATGGTTGTATCAAACTCAAATATGATGGAGAGGCTCCTGGAAGAGATCTATAACCACTATAAAGAGTTTGACTTATGTTATAGCTATCACAGGTTCAGTATCTTTTTTTTTTTTGAATGGTATCTATTCCAATATTGGCCTGAATTCCAATCTGCTGTGTCACTTAATTGTTAGGCATATCTGAAATATAGAAATCCTATAGAAAAAAAAGCATTTAATTAAAACATGATATACTTGAATGATTTTACAGGAGTAATAATCTAATTCCCCTTTAATCTCTCATTCTCTAGCATAATATGAAGTTACAGTGCTTTTCACACACAGATTGAGAAATAGATATTTAATGTGGGCAGCAGGCTGCTTATTTCAGTCTGTCCCCTGGAAGGAACTGATAGATCTTATTTAGGCTTTATAATCACCTTCTAGACTAGACCAGGGTTGCTCTAGACTCAGGGCTCAGTATAACGTGTCCCCAGGGTGTGCATAGTCATCTTCTCACCAATTAAATACTTGTCCTTCTTACTCATATTCATATTCATAGTCTTCACCTCACCTGGTCATGTCACCATAGTTGAGAAATATTTAAGTACTGAGACTACAAAAAACAGATAGTGTGAGGCCTCTGGAAGTTTTCAATCTAATGGAAGAAAATATACACAAAATATACAAAAGAAGGGTGGACTGAGAAGGGTGAAGAAGGGAAGTTGGAGATGTCACAGAATGGTGCAGTCAGGTAAGAAATGAAGAGCCATCAGGCTGTGGGTTCTTGAACAAACTTCTAAGATATTTTATAGAATTTAACTAGATGAGTAAGGCTTTCTTAGTTCTGAGAAAGTAGCTTTTGTGGTTAAAGCAAGCTCGGGATAAACATGTTACAATTTCCCAACTGTGACCTAGCTAAACTTCTTCATTTCTGGACCTTTGTTTCCTTTTGTCTCTAAAGAATAAGAATAAAGGAATTCTTTCAATTGCTGACTAAATGACCTAGTGGCATGAAAAGGTCCTGGGACTTGTATGGTTTTGGGGGAAAATACTGAAAAGCATCTATGGTCATGAATTTTATAAATTTTATTCAGGGAAATAGGAAATTGTCAATAATTTAGTGTGTTGATAGAGAGGAGGAGATATTTGAGATAAACATCTCTTCTTGATTAAGAAAATATTAACTTGGTTATAATTGTAAATTAGTTTTACCACATTATATAAATAAAATTTCTTATATGAAAATTTTTGTAAGCTAGATTAAAAAAAATCACTCATAATCATAAAAGTTTTGTTACACATCTATGTATTTTATAATACTTGCAAGTTAGTATTCTCTTTACTATGCAACTTTAGTTACCATTTTGCAGAAAAGGACTTGGAGGTTCAGGGACAGTATCTGAGCTCAGATAAAGTGACAGATACGAGATCAAACTCAGTTTTCTGAATGAGGAGTAATTTTATACTCTTGTCAAATGAGCTCTAGCACATAATGGATCTTTGGTTAATTTAATAACAAGAGCTCATATTAGTAAATTATCCACCTGAACTCTTTAGAATGCTATTCCTGTGAAAAAAAGTTGAAGAGATATGGATTAGATTTAGATAATAGTGCAATTAAATGGGTTTAACTATTTGAATGGTTAGACTCAAAGAATTAAGGACTTGCAAGGGTTTCCTCAGAAGAACTCCTCAGGGATCTGTTTTTGGCCTTGTGCTGTTCCATAGTTTTCCCAATAGCTTGGATAAAGGCTTATTTTTTTTTTTATACATTCAGGAGAAATAGTTAACACAACTGATGAGAGTCAGCATCTTGACAGGCTATACAACTTTGGGGGGAAATCTAAGGATGTAATTTAATAAGGATAAATATGAAGTTCAAAAATCCAGATGTGTCAAGAACAAGAAGGGGGAGGAATGTCTAGATAGCACTTTGTTGGAAAAAGACTTGGAAATTTTTCCCCTCTGATCAAACTGCCCTGCCCCAGAAGCATCTCTAGTGCCAGGACATCAAAGGCTCAAGATCTTTTCTATTTCCTTTCCCTGTTTCTGCCACCCCCCCCCCCCAATATGGCTCAGACTCCCTCCCTTCCTCAGGATGCTTGTTCCTTCAGTAACGAGGGTCTCCAGGGGAGGTCTCATAGGGGTAGAGTGATATCTATTAGAAGGCTGACTCTCAAGTCAGGATATCAGACAGTTCAACCTCTGGTCCCTTTCAACAGACCTCTTCTCCAATAGTGATACTCTGGACTTGCTCCTTAATTGTTCACATACTCCTACCTCTTTATACTTAACCCAGACTGAATCTCCTGATGCATATCAGCTCCTTTTTTCTATACCATGATCAGTCTCCTCTATATACCTCAAAACTACTCAATGATCTCCTTCCACTGTGTTATCTGGAATATGTGTTACATCATGTACAAATTTTCTTTCATCTTAAACCTTTTTTTCCCCACTCCTTTCATTTTTTAACCTTCACTTAGAGATGGATCCCTCCTAATGATCAAATATTTGTAAAGTGCTTTACACAGTGCCTGGCATAGAGCAAGTGATTAATAAAGGCTTATTCTGTTCAATTCTTCCCCCCCCACTTCCTCTGCCCCCCCTACCCCATTATAATCTGCATTTTCTCCACTCATCTTCTCTTTTCTAGGCCCAGTATTTACTCTCATCTGTTCCCTGTCTCAGTGCCAGTAATAAATAAACCACTTGAACTCTGTGGAATCCTTTACTTTCAAATCACCTCCCCATCTTGTCTTATCACCATTCACGCTTTTTATAATGCTGGCTTACACTCACCATCTGTATGAACAGAGTTGGAAGAAATCACAAAAGAGTTTAACTGGGTCCACTATAAATTTGCTATCTAATCTCAATTGAGCCCTCTCTGTAGCAAGGCAATCATTTTATTCCTCCCTAATAAATTTGTTATTCCATTGTCTACAGTGTCCATTTAAACCTCATATCTCCTCAGTCTTCTTAAAGCATCCTCTGTCCATCAGAACCTCAATTCATACTATACCTGGGGTCTCCCCCCAAGAAAAGAAATTGCTGAAAACTATAGTTTTGCTTTTTATATCTCATGTTATTCTGATATCTTCTCCCACTTCATTCCATGCTCAGATAAAGAAATGGTCTTTCTCATTGGTAAAGCCAAACCCTTCTAAAATGTAACAATCGATCCCATCCCTGAGTCCTCCAACATTATCTTGATTATCCTCTCTTCATCTTAAATCTCTTCTTTTTTTTACTGACTCTGGCTCTGATACCTAGACACAAGAACATGTTTCTCTTATCACTAAAAAAAAAAATCCTTACTTGATTCTATCATTCCTATATAATATATAATCATTTTATATTTCTCCTTTCCTTGGGAAAGTCATTTATACTCATGATTCCCACTTATTCCCTTCATAATTAAAATTTTTTTTTCCACAAATTGGCTTTCATCTATCAACTGAAACTACCCTTTCTAATGTTTTAAAAACAGATTTTATAGCCTTTTTTTTACATTGATTATATTTCCCATGAGGCAACTCATGAATAGACTGTCAGAAGTCAGGAAGACTCATCTTCCTGAGTTCAAATCTGACCTTAGACACTTACTAGTGGTATCCTTGGAACAGTGTCTGTGGCACTAGACCCTGGGCAAATCACTTAACCTTGTTTGCCTCAGTTTCCTCATCTATAAAATGGGCTATAGAAGGAAACAATAAACCACCAGTTTCTTTGCTAAGAAAACCTTAAATGAGGTCAAGCAGAAGGCAGACAGGATATTGAAGGTCCTCTAATCCATCCCAAGGTGAGTTAAAAGAACTAGACACATTTAGCCCGAAAAGGAAAAAAAAAAGGTAAAAAGATATATAAAATGCCAACTATCTCCAAATATTTGAAAAGCTATTAAATGGAAGAGGGATTAAATTTATTTTGTTTGCCCTCAAGGAGATTATATTCTAATAATAGCAACAAAACAGGATGGCCAAAGAAGGGGCATTTTGGTTTAGAAAATTGAAGGGATGGTAAGGATGTTGAAATAAAGATTTTCACACCCTATTTAGGAACAACTGGAAGAGTTAATTTGATTATGATTGTCAGTGCAGGAGTAGGAAGGAAACTATCCTGCTTCTTGTATGTGTATTCCCAGCATAGAACTGTATTGGTATAAAGTAAGAATTTGATACCTCTATCTATCTATCTATCATCTAGTTACCTATCTACTTATCTACCTACCAACTGTGGGGTTGCTAGTGGAGAGAAGCCATTCTGGATCTGTACTTCCATTCATTTAAAAAAAATTGTTTATATCCTATTGCTCAAATTGTAAATATCATATGCTGGTGACTCATATACTTTTCCCCCAATTATATGCAATGCTAGCTTTTCAACATTCATCCATTTGCAAATTTATGAGTTCCAAATTTTTCTACTACCTCCCTTCCTCTCCCTGTTCCTCAAGGCAGCAAATAGTTTGGTAAAATGTGTTTAACACATTTACTTAAAATTAGAACTAAGGCGGGGGAGAGGGAGATGCAGATTCATATACTTTTACTACCAGCATCAAACTTGGAAGCCTTTCCATTTTGGTAGTTAAGTAGTACAGTGGAAAGAGTGTTGGATCTGGAGTTAGGAAGAATCATCTTCTTCTGTTCAAATCACTGTGTGATTCTGAGCAAATGACTTAACCCTGTTTGTCTCAGTTTCCCCATCTGTAAAATGATCTGGAAAAAGTAAATAGCAAACCACTCCAATATCTTTGCCTTTTCTTTCTGTTTTTCCCCAATTAGGGTCATGAAGAATCTCTAGTATGACACAACCTTCATGAATCCATTTTTTTCCCCTTTCACAAGTGAGAGTGGAATATTAAGGAAAACTTTTGGTTGTAACCCTACATGAGTGGAAGAAAAGTGGATTTTATCATTCATTGCATTTGTATCTCACTGCCTAACAGTGCTTAGAAGTATGCACTTAATAAATACTTGATAGATCTATGTAGGATAGAAGCTCAGGAGAACCTAAGGAAGAACATATAAATGACCATCTATAGCTAGAAGGCAATTGAATTTATGAAAGTTGAAAGGATTACCAGGAGTGTAGAAAGCGAAAACAGAGGGCCCAAGATAAAGATTAGATGAGGACCTAGATGATGAATAATTAACGGAGGCTGAGGAGCAATCTGATTGAGAACTGTAGAGGGCCAGCTCTTAAGAGTGATATACACATATTTTTGGTGACCTTGGCCACCAAAATAGGCATATGCATGTATTCTTGCTTATTAAATGGATTTTTTGGCTCACCAGTGAACCATGACCTAAACATCTGCAGAGCTAGAGGTGTGTGGGAAACTTTCTGATAATGAAATCTACAGATGTCAAAGGAGAAATGTTATAAATTCTATCCAGGAAGCTATGCATCAGGGTTCCATCTAACCTGTCATGTCTGAGATGTTTTGTTATAAAAGTATGAGTATCCAAGAATAAAGTAACAGAGTTTGTTTCACGGCCTTACTTGTAAATATCTCTATTCAGCTTCTCATTAATGCCAGATCCACTCCAGAGCTATTGCTGGTGATAGAGAACTAGGAAAATGAAGTTATGAAAATGGAAAGGGGAGAGGAAAGCATACAGAAGGGAGGGAGAGAGGGAGTCACCAGAATCAAAAGCTAGAGAGATCAAGAAGTATGAAGTTGAGAAGAAGTCATTGGTGGATACTGTAACCTTGGATGCCAGTTTTATTTGAATATCAGAATTCAGTTTGTAAGGGACTGAGTGGAAGAAGACAAGTGTAGTTGGCTTTTTTTCAAGTTTATCTGATAAAGGGGTGAGAGATGAAGGACTACAGTTGGTAAGGATGGTGAAATTGAGTTGTTGCTGGAAAATGTGGTCAGCTAAAGGTTTCAGGGGTTCAAGCAAATGGGAAAGAATTGACTTAAAAGGTTGACTCAACCTCAAAATTTGGGGACTAAAAAAATATTGCTGTCGTTAGTAGAAGTTAAAGGAAATAGAATAGCAGTAGCAACATCATCAAGGGTAGCTGGTATGAAGGAATAAGCAGTAAGGAAAGGTAAGGGAGCATGAAAGGTTATTTGTGGGATGAAGAATTTTCACAAAAGATAAACAACTCAACTGAGGAGTGAGTTAACTTTTAAAGGGGCAGGAAGATGAGGTAATTTAGGTATTATATTGATGGGGGCAGTAGCTCAGAGACCAGTGATGAGGTAAATAAGATATGTGATAGTAGTAGCTCAAATATATGGGGTAGTAGCTCAAAGTCTTAGTTTCAGGCTAAGGCTGGAATCCATTGTTCCGTGATAGGGGCTTGTCTTGTGTCTGGAGGTGGGAAGATCAAAGATCTCATCTTGATACCTTAGATAATGGGATGGGGGAGTGGTTTAATGTTAATGTAAGGTACATGGCCAGTGGAGAGGGAAGAGATTGACTATAGAGCATATTTCTCTTAACATCTCTTCTATTTCAGAGTATGGATTTTTCTTAAGGGATTAGAGATGGGTATGTTTACAGAGCAGGAACAGTTTCCTTTTTGTCTTTATATTCCCAATTTTTGGAGCAGTGACTGAAATATATAAAATTTAATAAACAGGTAAAGTTAATTGAGGGGGCAGATAAGTGGAGCAGTGAAAAGCACACTGGTCCTGGAGTCAGGAGGACCTGAGTTCAAATTCGATTTCAGATCTTGGGAAAGTTGCTTAACCCCACTGCCTTGCAAAAACAAAACAAAACAAAACAAGTTAATTGAATCTGTGGGTAGATGCTCATGATGCACCTTTGACCCCAATTCACAAAGTGGATTTTCAGGAATTTTATATTATGAAAATTATAATACAAATGTATAAAACAGCAATTATTGCAGCATAAAGTTTGTGACCATAAATTTCTTTTTTTTGTACTTAAAGATTTTATTTATTCTGAGCTTTACAATTTTTCCCCTAATCTTACTCCCCCCCCCACCAAAGAAGGCAATTTGCCACTCTTTACATTGTTTCCATGGTATACATTGATCCAAATTGAATGTGATGAGAGAGAAAAATCATATTCTTAAGGAAGAAACAAAGTATAAGAGACAGCAAGATCAGACAATAAGGTATCAGTTTTTTTTTTTCTACATTAAAGTTGATAGTTCTTGGTCTTTGTTCAGACTCCACAGTTGTTTCTCTGGAAACAGATGGTATTTTCCATTGCAGACAGCCCCAAATTGTCTGATTCTTGTACTGATGGAATGAGCCAGACCATCAAGGTTGATCATAGCCCCCATGTTGCTGTTAGGGTGTACAGTGTTTTTCTGGTTCTGCTCATCTCAGCATGCAAATCCCTCCAGGCTTCCCTGAATTCCCATCCCTCCTGGTTTCTAATAGAACAATAGTGTTCCATGACATACATATATCACAATTTGCTAAGCCATTCTCCAACTGAAGGACATTTACTTGATTTCCAATTCTTTGCCACCACAAACAGGGCTGCTATGAATATTTTTGTATAAGTGATGTTTTTACCCTTTTTCATCATCTCTTCAGGGTATAGATCCAGTAGTGGTATTGCTGGATCAAAGGGTATGCACATTTTTGTTGCCCTTTGGGTATAGTTCTAAATTGTTCTTCATAAAGGTTGGATGAGTTCACAGCTCCACCGACAATATAAATAGTATCCCAGATTTCCCACAACCCTTCCAACAATGATCATTATCCTTTCTAGTCATATTGGTAAGTCTGAGAGGTGTGAGGTAGTACCTCAGAGAAGCTTTAAATTGTATTTCTCTAATAAGTAATGATTTAAGGCAATTTTTCATATGACTTTGGATTGCTTTGATCTCCTCATCTGTAAGTTGCCTTTGCATATCCTTTGACCATTTGTCAATTGGTGAATGGCTTTTTTTAAAAATTTGACTCAGTTCTCTGTATATTTTAGAAATGAATCCTTTGTCAGAAACATTAGTTGTAAAGATTGTTTCCATTTACTACATTTCTTTTGGATCTTGGTTTACAGTGGTTTTGTCTGTGCAAAAGCTTAATTTAATGTAATCAAAATGATCTAGTTTGTTTTTAGTGATATTCTCTACCTCTTCCTTAGTCATAAACTGCTTCCCTTTCCATAGATCTGACAGGTAAACTAGTGCTTGATCTTCTAGTTTGCTTATTGTATTATTTTTTATGTGTGACCATAAATTTCAAATGTGTATGTAAATTGTAAGTGACAGACATGCAAGTTAATTACTGTAATCTGGAAGCAGAATACTTGCATTTTTGGCCACTGTCATTCCTTATATTATTCTCAAATGGAGAGCAGAAATCATTTAGTTTGTGGAAGATAACATTTGAGGCCAATAATCACAAACTGACTTCACTCTGTTGGTTAAACAATTAGAGTAATGACACCATGTAAAATCTATTTTTAAAAGAGAATAAAAATTTTCAACTTGAAAAGGCTACAAGCCAAGACTAAAGTGGAGGGAGTGTTGGTGCACGATTTTCTCTTTGCAGATGAATGGGTACTCAATACAGCCTCTGAAGCGGAGATGCAACAAAAAAAAATTGATTCTCTGCTGCTTGTACTAATTTTGGTTTAACAATGAACACCAAGAAAATTCAGGTGCTCCTTCAGTTTTAAGATACATATACAGGGTTATATAGAATTTTTTCTTTGCAAATTAAGAATTTTTAACTGATAAAACAATTCATAAATGGGAAGGGAATAAGCATTTATATATTGACTACCACTGTGCTTCTGTCACCTAGCTGGAGGGAAAACTGATCCAACACATGGTTTGACAATTGAGCAGAAAAAGAGTGAGTAGCTTTCAGAGATCTGGTGTACAGCACTACATTTGCTTATTTAGGCCAGAACACTCATAAACACAAGACTGCTTGGATGAAAATGAAGGGAAAACACAGAAGCTGTTAAATGAAATACAAGAAGTCTACAGGGTTTACCAGCAGGATAGTTCATCCATTTCTTGGAAGGCAGCATTTAATTCCATCAAAAGAAAAGTACAAGTGAAGCTTAGAGAGATGGAGGACTCTTGGCTCAGTAAGAAGGCAGATGAAATTCAATTTTATACAAACAGTAACAAAATGTTTTTATGATGCCCTCAAGGCTATTTATGAGTCAAAGACATATGGTGCATCTCAACTACTGCTGATGGATCTTTTTTTTTAGGTTTTTGCAAGGCAAATGGGGTTAAGTGACTTGCCCAAGGCCACACAGCTAGGTAATTATTAAGTGTCTGAGACTGGATTTGAACTCAGGTACTCCTGACCCCGAGCTCTATTCACTGCGCCACCTAGCCACCCCTAATATCTGACTATAAATATATTTAGTTGCCAGCCTAAGTTTTTGAACAAAAACGAATGCCTGCAATTGCAGGTAATTAAAATTGTGGCTATAATAAATATTAGAGCAATAGAAAATGAACTTGGAGATCACTAATATTTCTATAAAAATCAGTGACTTGTAGTACCATGGCTCATTTCTATTTTTTATTAGGAAAAATTAAGTTCACTTCCTATTGGAAGTGATGAGAAAAATGTTTAGATTGGTAAACTGAAATGTGAACATTATTTCTTTGTGAGCCTTCTCATTTTTGGAAAACTTCAAGAGAATGTCATTATCATATATGGAAAACAAATATTGTTCCCTAAGAACGACTCTGAACCATAGTTTATAAATGAATTTCCAGGGGTTTTAGGAAAATCCCTCCATATGGTCTAAAACTACTTCTATAAAGGTTATAGAATGCTTTCTTTTCTCCCTCCAAATATTCTCTAATGGAAGTCTTTCAATGACAGAAATATTCTGGAGACATTTCTATTTAAATCATAAGTTTTATAGCTGTTATCTCAGAAATCATTTAGAAACTTTCTGGAAACAAATTCTGGAAGAGGTTATGTTCAGGGAATCAGTATTGTGAAACATCACTGGATTTGGAGTCAGCAACTGTAATCCCTACTTTAGGAATTACAATCTGTGTGCCCTCAAATAACTTTAGCTTTCTGGGGAGGAATATTCTCATCTTTAAAGTCAAGAGCTTGGTTAAGGTCCCTTCTGATTCTAAATTCTAAGGGATTTTTTTTCCACTTGAGCAGGGGTCATGCTGAAAATTAAAAAAACACAAAACCCTATCAAACTAATAATATTCTTAATGTATGGCAAAAACCAGAAAATGGACTCAGTTTTGATTCCTTTAATTAAAAAATGGAAGAGGAAATATGAATTTAATTTCCATAGTGAGTAAAAAGGCAACATCAATTCTTCAAGGACTTTCTGACAGCTATCTGCCCAATATAATTTTAGAAACTAGAAGTGAATCTGGGGGGGAATATGTAAATGTAGCATGATAGTCTCTACTCTTGAAAAACTTATAACCTAGTTGGGTAAAGAAGTCTAAGACTGTCAATTAAGTGTCAAATTATATAAGTGATGAGAGTTGAAAACCTATCACTGCTGTTCAGGATAATCAAGTCTTTATTTTTTTTTTTAAATATTCTATTACACTTTCTTTACGTTATTACTATATTAAGAATTACCCTGATTCTTTCTTATGACTTGGATTTGGAAAGGTCCTAGAGAAATCTCAGCTCCAGGACAGTTCATTTCAATAAACATTTATTATTTTCTAGTTTCACAGACAATGTCAAGCAAAGGGTAAACAATTAGGAAAAAATAAAAGTCTCTGACATCAAAGAGATTATAATTTAATGAGGCAAAGGAGAGGGAAGATAACACACAAAAAGGAGGTAGCAAGTGGGAAGGGGAGAATGATTCCAGGATTATTTTATTTTGTGGAATTGAAACTGATAATGTTGTCCATGTTCTCAAAAAACATCAAGACATAAGAAGTGATACATGTCCATTGTGAACTGGATTGATGTACTAAGATACCAGTCTCACTTTCTCCTATGGAGCCATCTGGGTCCAGTGGTTCTGTTGTGACTTCAAACATGCCAAGTTGATATTTTGTTGACAGATAAGGCATACTGATGATTGGAGCTCCAACTTGCTAATAAGAAAGGAAAAATCATTCTGAAGGATAACCTCCCCAAGCATCCAGACTATTACTGGAGGACCAGTTTCCTTTCAAATCAGGTCATGGGGTGAAATGATTCTGGATAAGGCAAATAAAAGTACGTCTGCATAATACATACCTTACCATAATAAAACAATGTGCAAGTCATGCTTCCATGAGCATGGCTGGCATGGTCTTCTTCGAAATGAGGATAGCAACCAACTAGTGGCCAGATAGTAAGGACACACACATAGTAGGTGCTAAGTATATAAGGACGATTGAACCCAGGTCCTTCCAACTTCAGAGCTGGTGCTGTATATACTGCACTGGAGTTGAAACTAGGCAAAGCAGCAGGTACAAGAGTGAGTTTAGAGTTCAGCAGTTATGTGGCACAGAGGGCCTGGCCTGGAGTTAGAAAAAGTTCAAATCTGGCCTCGGACAAGTTTTAAGAATGGTGATAACAGGGGCAGCTAGGTGGCATAGTGGATAGAACACCAGCCTTGGAGTCAGGAGTACCTGGGTTCAAATCTGACCTCAGACACTTAATTACCTAGCAGCTGTGTGGCCTTGAGCAAGCCACTTAACCCCTTTGCCTTGAAAAATCTAAAAGAATGGTGATAACAACAGAAATGTGATCTCAGCCTCAGTATTAGAATTCAGGCAGGGTAAGAAGATAAGATATATAAATTGAGGTGAGAGTCCAGTTTTTGTTTTCTATAGAAGGCCTTAGGAAAAGTTTCTACTTATTTTCAAGCAAATAAACTATTGTTATGAGGAAAGAGGACCAAAAAGGTCAAGTGACTTGGATATCAGGTGGATATATAGATTCTTTGTTTTTCCTGAGGCTGCATTTTCTGCCAACAATTTTTCTGTTGTGGAGCTGACAGAGTATTTGAAATAGGTTAAAGACTCATGATTTCATTGATTCAACCAGCAAGGCAGGGGTGACTAGGTGATGCAGTGGATAGTGCACCAGCTCTATCTGGGTTCGAATCCGGCCTCAGACACTTCATAATTACGTAGCTGTGTGGCCTTGGGCAAGCCACTTAACCACATTTGCCTTGCAAAAAAAACTAAAAAAAAATTAATAAAACAAACAAGGTAATACTTTAGTATGGCATACAGAGTTGAGTGGATAGAATGCCAGGCCTGTGTCAGGAAGTCTCACCTTCCTGAGTTCAAATCTGGCTCATACAGTTACTAGCAAGTTACCTGTTTCAGTTCCTCTTCAGTAAAATGAGCTAGAGAAGGAAATGACAAACTGTTTTGAGTTTCTCTGCCAAGAAAACTGCACATGGGGCCACTAAGAACTGGACATAGTTAAAAAAACAAAAACCCAAACCAACTGAGCTGTTGTTGCAAGTCATTTAATGGTTTGCCTGTTTCTTCAACTGTAAAATGGGGAACAATAGCATCCACTTCCTAGAGGTGTGAGAATCTGAGATTATTTGTAAAGAGATTAATGAAGAGCCTGAAAAACATGACTAAATATTTATTCCCATCTCTATGTTTTATCTTCAAAATTCTGAAAGCTAAATAATTTCATTACCTAACCATTAGCCTGCTGTGGGTTGGTGGAAAATATTAAGACTTATTATATTCAACTTGACCGATTAGATGTGTAATCACGAGGGGAAGTCAAGTCATTGGCATCCTCTTTTCCCCATACTTAAGACAGCCGCAGTGCCTCCCTCGAGGAGAGTCCGATGCCAAGCCGCAAAGCGACTCTGGCTCATGTGCCGGTGCAAGGGCCCAGAGAAGTTTAAGCGGTTTGCTCAAGGTCACCCGGGTACCGGGCATCACCCTGAATGGGCACCAAACCCGTACCCGGCCCTTGGCTAGCAGCGAGGATGCCCTCCCGGGGGCACTGCTAGCAGGTCGCCTACAGGAGGAGGGGAGGCTCCGGCGGCCCTCGCGGGAGCTCTCCGCAGCCTCGGGCCGCCTACGGTCAAGGCCCCCCATTTGGGAGCCTGGGCCCCCCCAGTCACCCGCCTGAAAGGGGCGTCTCCGGCCCGGCCCCGGCCCCGGGGCGGCCCGGCCCAAACACATCCGGGTCACCCGCCCGAGCGGGCGAAGGGAGAGCGCGCCGGGCCGGTCCGCGGCAGGGGCCGGTCCTGCCCAGGGGACCCGGTTGTTTCCCAGGCACCGTCCTCGGGCCGCCCGCGGGGGTCACGCCGGAGGGGCTTTCGGGGCTGCGGGTGGCTCCGGGGAGCGGGGAGCCGCCCCGGCCAGATAAAAGCTGACCTTGCGGCCACACGCTTTGCGCTTCGCTCCTAGCTTCCTCCTCTGATTGATTCCTTCGACTCGCCGTCTTCGCTTCGGGGCGGGACTTCCGGTCCCCCAGCGGTGGTTTCCGGCGGGAAGCAGAAGACCCGATCCGGACGGTGTTCTGGGCCGCCGGGCCGCTCGGGACCAGAAGGCGGAACCTGGTATTCCCTCGGCGACGCCGGCTCGGCCGGCTCGGCACCAGGTTTTACTTTCTCGGCCCGGGTATCCGGCCCTCCCTCCCGGATCGGGTCGCCCAGCTCCCGCCGGAAGTCGTTCAACTGCGGGACGAGAAGTCCCGCCTCCTCCCCGAAGGGAAGACGGTGAGCCGGAGGAGTCAGTCGGAGGGGAGAACCGGAGCGAGTCAGCCGGCAAACAGGTAAGTTATTATCTGGCCAGGGCGGGGGGGGGTGGGGGCGGGGACCGTCCGGCGTCTGGGCCGAGGCCCGGCGGCGGCGTGGGGATCGCGGGCTGGGGCTGCTGGCCGCCGGGGTCTCCGGCTCCCTCTTCCTCCCCTCCCCCTCCCCCCTCCCCCTCCCCCTCCCCTCCCCCTCCCTCCTCTCCCTCTCCCTCCTCCTCGCCATCTCGCCCTCTCTCCTCCTCTCCCTTCTCTTCCCTCCCTCGGCCTCTCCACCCCTGTTTTCTTCTTCCTGCGCCCCTTTTTCTGGAGAGTGTCCCTTCCCCCGAGCCGCCTCCTTCCACCCTGTGCCGGCGCCTCACAGTTGAGTCTTGTGGGGATGATTGCCTCTCCCTCGCTTTTAACCCCAACACCTGCACGTCCCCAGGCCCCGAGGTTGCAGCGCCTTGTCAGCACACACCTTGGGGAGGGGCATGGCCTTCCTTCCTCCGTTCACAGGTATTCAGCCGCTCCTGCACCTCGGAGAAGATGAAGCCTGATTATTACCCCCTTTAATGTTCTGAATAAAGAATCCTCAATAAACCTGGAGATTAAAAGTTAACACAAAGGTCTTCAGCAACTGTTTTTTTTTTTTAAGTTAGACAGCGGCACATACCATCCACTGTGAGCACTACCACCTCTGCCTTTTTGTGTAAGTGATACAGATGTTGGTGAATGGTTGGTTTTTACCTCCAGCAGCAGCACTGGCGAACAGGAACATCATCACAGAACTGTAGTCAACACGCTTTATAGATCTCTATACCTCATGAAGCAGATCTGGTAGCCACCTCATAACAATCTTGTTGTTGCTTTTTTATATGGTTTCAGCCGATTTCCACTTTCAGAGTTTTTGGATACTTTTATCTCGTCATCCTTTTATCATGATAGAAGCTTTAGTGTACTGGGTCTCTAGGCAGTTTCTATTTGTCACAGCTGGATTTTCTGGAGGTAGGGTTAGGCCATCTGAGATATATAGTCAGTGAAAAGATTAGATTCTAGGATCAGTCATCCTCAAGATAATGGAGATTTGGTGGGCAGAACTGTTATTTAACTCTTATGACCAAGTGAAAAGGGAAAGGATCATGAGAAGTAATGGCTTGAATGCAATGTATGATTTTACATGGACTAAATTTTGTACTCACATGTAGACCTGATGTAATTTTTGTTACTACTTTAGTAATTCCTTAATTATCCTTTAAGGAAAAGTGGCTCATGTTCCTTTGACTTTCCTCTTGCTCCGCAGTGCTTGCATGTGTCCATGTCAAATGTGCCTTAGGCAAAAATTTTTCAAATCCTTCACAAGGTTGACACCAAAGTCTGTTGTTTTCCTCTGAACTAATTTCTTTTAAGTAGAAGTGATAGAAATTAAAAGGCCTAGAAGAAAGTGGAGATTGAGTAATCTGAGAAAGGGATAGAGTGGGCTAGAGGCTTGGTCAGCCTATTTCTAGGAGTTGTAGCTAGCCTGTACCCAGTCCTTTCACTCTTAAGTCATGGCTGAGTTTTGGATTCCAATTAGGTGCACTGGTTAAATTGCTTCCTTTTATTTCTTTTGGTAACATACCTTAGGGAATCATAGGTGAAATGATTGTCTTGATCTGGAAGAAGTAGTTAAGACATTGTAAAGTATGTTAATGTCTTCCTTTGGTGTATTTTGGCTGTCTCCTTACCAGTCTAGAAATGTCTTATTAATTGACTTAGTTTAGCCTATCCTATCAACTGTCAGTACCTGTCTGGTGTTTACCACTAATTTGTGTTCTCTTAGGTTCCTAAAAATTGAGATCTGAACCACCAGAATCTCTAGAATTTTTTTCCTTATACTGCTACTCTTTTCAGCTCCTGTCACTATCAGGAGTAGTGCTGAGAACATTGACAATAATTTCTGTCTTTTAACTGATGATATGATTACTCATATATTGAGGGAAAGCAATAAGTGAGCTACTTGATGTTGGTGTTTATGAGCATCATTATTTTTTTTTGTTTGTTTTTATCAAATTTCTTTTATTTTTTACAGTTCCTCATTCATCTTGATTCACTTATTAGTGCTGCTTCCGTCTGAAGGAGCATCCTTCTGTAAGTCTTGCCTTTCCTCCAGTGGGCTGACAGAGCACAGTGGAGCATCCGACACAGAGAACCACTGTCTGTGCGTGGCTGAAGACCATGGTGATTTTATAGCACCCGGGGCACTTTACGTCCATGAAATAGGAATTGGGGCTCTGCACCAGGTGTTTCTTCTTGTGTTTCCGCTTCTCCTCCTCGGGAGAGGGGTGCAGGAGGTCTTTGGCAAGAGGCATGTTGGCGTGGGGAGATCTGGGGAGATCTTTACCGCCAGAAAGGGATCATTATTTTTTAAGATGAGGAAATTTAAGAGGAGTTAAGTGACTTGCCTAAAGTCATACAGTGTAATGTATGCTCTAGTCCATTTCATTTCTCTAGTGGAATGAAAACTCCTTGAGTACACAGTCTTTTTTTTTTTTAAGTTTTGTCTTTATATCCTCACTGCCTAGTATTTGCCTTGAATATAGGTGATTAATGTTGAATTTATTGTTGAACTATTAAATACTAGCAGATATGGGATTTGAATCTTTTGTCAATGCATCATTCATTTCCATATATTATACCATGTTATCTCTTTTTTTGTGTCCATTTTATTATATCGAGTTACTTAGCCATTTGTTAAAATAATTGGTTCTCACTTATTTATTGCCAAGGTTAGAGTCTGTCCATAATTCTGGTCAGATTTGTGGAGTCAGATTGGATTAAGGTTGGTGCATTTGTCTTAGTACAGGATAGTTTGTAGATTAAGGTTAGTACATTTGTCTTAGTAGAGGATAGTTTGTATGAGTTGGGGTTGATCAAGCAGAATTAAACTTGAGTTGCTTGGAGATAGTCTTTTAGTCTCGAGTTCATTTTGAGTTAGAATGATCAGATTTGGGTTAGGACTGGGTCTATGGTGGCCTGAATATCCCCGCCCCCCCCCCCCCCCTTAGTGCCTTGATTTTCTTTTCCCTTTCTGGACCTGCTGTAATCATTAGATTGGGTTAGATTGGAACTGGATTGGGCTCTGATGAGTTGTTGGGTTGAGTACAGAAGAGAAGTCAAGGGAGAGTAGGATGTCCACTAAACTGTATTTTTCTTGACAAGTTTATCATTGATTTATGTAGGGATTTTTTTTTCAGTGACTTCAGTGCAGATACCTAAGGAGGAGGAAAGGAAATTTCTTCTATAGTAGAAGAAGGGATTTGGCAGATAATTTAAGCAATTAACAAGAATTGCTCAACTTTATACTGTATCCGCAATCTCTGTCCCAAAGGAGCTTTCATTCAAGTGGGGGTTTTATATATATATATGTTTATGTCTGTGTGTCTTTACATATATCTATAGATATATATACCTGCATATTATGCATACTTGCACATGCACCTAGGTGGTATTGAAGATAGAGTGCTGGCTCTGGAATCAGGAAAACTTGTCCCTCTATTAAAGTCACTTAACCCTGTTTATCTCAGTTTCCTCATCTGTATAATGAGCTCTAGAAGGAACTGGAAAAGCACTGTAGTATCTTTGCCAAGAAGACCCCAAAAGGGCTCATGAAGTATCAGAGCTTTAGACAGGACTGAATAACAATAGTGCATGCGTATTTGTGTATGTTTGTGTGTGTGTGTGTGTGTGTGTGTGTGTGTGTGTGTGTATGTGTGTAAAAGTGTGTAAAAGATACATAGTAAGAAGATACAAGGTAACCTTAGAAAAGAAGGTACTGGCAGGTGGGTTGGGAGGTCAAGGACTTGGAAGATTGGTACACAGTGTCACTTGATCTGAGTCTTGAAGGAAGCCAGGGATTCTGTGGGTCAGAGTAAAGAAGAGCATTTTAGGCCAGTGGGGTAGCCAGTGCAAAGGAAATGAAATAAGAGATCAAGTGCCTTGTAGGGCCATAAAGGCTGCTAATAGACTGTGTCTAGAAGGAAAAATAAAAGGCACAAGGTTGCAAAGAGCTTAAAGACCAAACAAAGGAATTTTTATTTTATCATGGAAGTAAATTTTATTTCTTGGGGAGGGGATGTGTGGGCATTAGGAAAATTGCTTTGTCTTTTATGTGGAAGATGATTGAAGAGGGAAAAGACATGAACAAGGACCCCAGTTAGAAGGTTCAGTGAAAAGGATCTGAATGAAGTTGGTGGCTGTGTGATTGAGAAGGAGTGTTTTTTAGAGTTGAGTTATTGTGGAGGTAGAAAGGTCAAAGTTTGAAAACTGATTGGATATATACATACATACATACATTTTGATAAGAGGGAGATGGAAGGATAATTTCAAAGTTATAAACTTAGGTCATTTGTGGTTGCCAAGAATAAAGGATCAACAGCAGTGACAGGGAAGTTTGGAGAAGGATTGGGTTTTTGGGCAAAAGATAAGTTCATACCAAGCTGTGGTCTTGGAACTAAATTCAGCCTATATGTTGAGGGAGGGAAAACATGAATGCAAAATTCTGAGAGAATTAACAACCAATTTGCTTTGTTTAGGTCAAGGAACTATAGAAATTAGTTTAAGGTTGAAGTTGAACCTCTTAGAGCAGTCAAACTACAGGCCACACAATGGATTTAGAAAATGAACATTTTTTAAAAATTTTTTATTAAAGATATTATTTGAGTTTTACAATTTTCCCCCAATCTTGCTTCCCCCACCCCACAGATAGCACTCCGTCAGTCTTTACTTTGTTTCCATGTTGTACCTTGATCCAAATTGGGTGTGATGAGAGAGAAATCATATCCTTAAAGAGAACAGAATTCTCAGAGGTAACCAGATCAAACAATAAGACATCTGTTTTTTTTTTTTCTGAATTAAAGGGAATAGTCCTTGTACTTTGTTCAAACTCCACAGCTCCTTATCTGGATACAGATGGTACTCTCCTTTGCAGACAGCCAAAAATTGTTCCCAATTGTTGCGCTGATGGAATGAGCAAGTCCTTCAAGGTTGAACATCACTCCCCTGTTGCTGTTAGGGTGTACAGTGTTTTTCTGGTTCTGCTCATCTCACTCAGCATCAGTTCATGCAAATCCCTCCAGGTTTCCCTGAAATCCTGTCCCTCCTGGTTTCTAATAGAACAATAGTGTTCCATGACATACATATACCACAGTTTGCTAAACCATTCCCCAGCTGAAGGACATTTACTGGATTTCCAATTCTTTGCCACCACAAACAGGGCTGCTATAAATATTTTGTACAAGTAATGTTTTTACCCTTTTTCCTCATCTCTTCAGGGTATAGACCCAGTAGTGGTATTGCTGGGTCAGAGGGTATGCACATTTTTGTTGCCCTTTGGGCATAGTTCCAAATAGCTCTCCAGAAGGGTTGGATGAGTTCACAGCTCCACCAACAGTGTAATAGTGTCCCAGATTTCCCACATCCCTTCCAACAATGATCATTATCCTTCCTGGTCATATTGGCCAATCTGAGAGGTATGAGGTGGTACCTCAGAGAAGCTTTAATTTGCATTTCTCTAATAATTAATGATTTAGAGCATTTTTTCATATGGCTATGGATTGCTTTGATCTCCTCATCTGTAAATTGCCTTTGCATATCCTTTGACCATTTGTCAATTGGGGAATGGCTTTTTGTTTTAAAAATATGACTCAGTTCTCTGTATATTTTAGAAATGAGTCCTTTGTCAGAATCATTACTTGTAAAGATTGTTTCCCAATTTACTACTTTTCTTTTGATCTTGATTACATTGGTTTTATCTGTGCAAAAGCTTTTTAATTTAATGTAATCGAAATCATCTAATTGGTTTTTAGTGATGTTCTCCAAGAAAATGAACACTATCTGTTTTCTATTGTATTTTTATTGATTCTTTTAAACTTTTCTCAATTTTTTTTAAAAGACAAGTTTTTATTAATATTTTGTTTCTTTTATCACCATAGTTATCCCAAGTATCCTTCTTCCTCTTTCAGAGGAAGACAAACATACTCTATGACAAATACTGTATGACAAACAGTATTTTTTAGAGAGAAAAAAACCATAACTGCCAAATATGTTGAAGTCTGAAAACATGTTTAGTGTGTAATGACCAGACTTCCCACTCGCTTGATCTTTATAATTTTATCACATTTACTTTTGATTTTTTGATGTCATTCTTTGCGTTTACATTGTTGTTGTTACTTTGTCTTATTTTCTTGGCTCTATTTTATTTACTCTGCATTACTTCATACAGACCTTTTCATACTTCTTTGTATGTATTCATCACACATATCATTTCTTTCAGCACAGTAATATTCCATTACATTTATGTATCACAATTTGTCTAATCATTCCCCAATTGGTGTGCATCTACTTTGTTTCCAGTTCTCAGCTATGCTAATTACATATTAAATCTTGCTTGCAGCACTTGGATGTTTGTGGGCTTCATGTTTGACACATCTGTCTTAAAGTATGCTGTCAGTGGAGAAAACTCCCTTTTGACTTAATAATGGATGCAAAGTCTACTTTTCAAGCTTATTTCCTCTTTGCAGGACTGATGAGTTTCTGCTGACATTGATAGGATGGTTGTATATAGGATGTTAAATTAAAGCAGAACTTGTTTCTAGCTTCATAAGTTTTTACTACTTTTGGAA
Organism: Macrotis lagotis; assembly: GCF_037893015.1. NCBI lineage: Eukaryota > Metazoa > Chordata > Mammalia > Peramelemorphia > Peramelidae > Macrotis > Macrotis lagotis. Next base: position 493,917,309 of record NC_133666.1, read on the forward strand.
GGATAGGAAATAAATTACATTTTAAGGGAATATAAGTGAAGTGGGTTTCAACTTCTTTGGGGGCAGAGTTGCTTTTTTATAGAAAATAAGTGACAAAAATGACAAAAAACAAATCCATAAACAAACAGATTTGATGATAAGTATAATAAAATATTTTTCTTAAGGATCCATGATTTCGTCAGCATGGGAAGTTTGTCTTTTATCCAAGGTGAAACTTCTATGTGACTTAATAAGACCTTTATGGTTTTTTTTTTTTTTTTTAGGTTTTTGCAAGGCAAATGGGGTTAAGTGGCTTGCCCAAGGCCACACAGCTAGGTAGTTATTAAGTGTCTGAGACCGTATTTGAACCCAGGTACTCCTGACTCCAGGGCCGGTGCTTTATCCATTGTGCCACCTAGCTGCCCCTGACCTTTATGGTTTTTGTGGCTGAAAATGTTATTTGGTTGCAAACATTTTTCTGGTGGCTCTTCAGAGCTTTATTAGACTGATCCTTGGATAATAGAAAAATTGGTTTTCTTTCCTTTGGCGAATACCTGGAAACCTTTCTGAGGTAGGGGCATAAGGATCTGTCCCAGTATGAATTCTTCAAGGATAGCTTTCAAAACCTAACATTTCTCTTATACCACTCTGAGGCACTAGGGAGGGGGAAAAAGAACCTATCTCCCAATAAAGGAATATACTGAATTACTGAATGAAATGAATTACTCAGTTCAGTTCAACAAGTGTTAAGTTTTTAGGTTTGCTATTACTTGTGGTATAAAAACTCCTTGAAAGCTTACATTTGATTGAATTTAATATGTATGCACCAAAATGAATACACAAACCCACATATAGTAATATTTAAGGGTGAGGAGAAACACTAATAGCTGTGGAATCAAGAAGGGCTACTTGGAGGGGACTCTTAGGCTGTGTACTTTAAAGGGGAGGGAGAACTTATCACTCATGGTAGGGCAGTTTATATGAGTATGAAGGTACCTACACATGAAGAAGGAAATGAAATGTTGTGTATGTGGAAAAGATAAGTTAGTGCCAAGTTTGAAGGCCCTTAAATGCCAAACAGGAGTTTGGGTTATTTATGAGAGGTAATAAGGAGATAGTGCAACTTCTTACACAGGAGAGTGTGTGTTGTGACCTATAATGAAAGCTTTCTGGATTGGCTGTCAGAACATAAAATCTATTTGAAAGTTTGGCTCTGACTAGCTTTGTGACCTGGTCCAGGTTACCACTGCTTTTCACTTGTATTCATTCATTCATTCATTCACTCCTCTTCTGTTAATTGAGGGAATTTGCAAGTGTAGAATCATGAAGAACAAGTTGTGACTTGATCTTATTTTATTTTTTGACATTTTTTTGTCCTCTGATAGATCACAGAAATATCATGAACATAATATTTCCCTAATTTTTAATTTTATTTATTTTTAGTTCCAAATTCTATATTCCTTCTCCTCAGTCATTAAGAAGGCAAAAAAAATATGAAATGTACTATCCATATGAAGTCATGTGAAACATTTCCACTTAGCCATGTTCTGAAAGAAAAAAAAATCAAGATAAAGAAAAGAAATATGTTTCAGTCTATCCTTTGAGTCCATCAGTTCTCTAAATACTTCTCTGGAGGTTTATAGTATTTTTTATCATGGTTCCTTTGGAATTATGGTAGATCATTATTTTGATCAATTACTAAGTTTTTCATAGTTGATTATCTTTACAATATTGCTCTTATTATATAGATTGTTTTCCTGGTTTGCTCACTTCATTTTACATTACTTCATCTAAGTCTTTCCAGATTTTTCTGAAACCATCCCTTTCATCATTTTTTACAACACAATATTACATCATATTCTTATACTATGACTTATTCACTTCCCAGTTGATGGACCTTTGCATTGTTTCTAATTCTTTGCCACCACAGAAAGAGCTGCTCTATTTTTCTATATATGTAGATTCTTTTTCTTTTTCTTTGTTCTCCTTGGGATACAGGTCAAAGGGTATGCACAGTTTGAGTCTGTTTCAAAATAGTATTCCAGAATGACTGGACTGATTCACAGCTTTACTGATAGTAATAATACTGTATATATAATTTATCTATTTTATCACATCCCTTCTGATTTTTGTCCTCTATTTTGTCATTTTCTCTTATCTTTGCCAATCTGATAGGTATGAGGTGATATTTCAGTTATTTTAATTCGTATTTCTCTAATTACTAGTGATTTAGGACATTTTTTCATATGACTTGATACCTTTGATCTTCCTCTGAGAACTGCCTGTTTATATCTTTTGACCATTCATCAGTTGGGGAATCACTTTTATTTTTATAAATTTGACTCAGTTCTTTAGATGTTTGAGAAATGAGACTTTTTTCATTCTTTTTTTTTATTAAAGATTTTATTTATTTTCAGTTTTACATTTTCCCCCCAATCTTACTTCCCTCCCTCCCATCCCCCCCAGAAAGCAATTTGTCAGTCATTACATTGTTTCCATGTTGCACATTGATCCAAATTGAGTGTTATGAGAGAGAAATCATAACCTTAAAGAAGAAACATAAAGTGTAAGAGATAGCAAAATCAGACAATAAGATATCAGGTTTTTTTTTTCTTAAATTAAAGAGAATAGTCCTTCAACTTTGTTTAAATTCCACTGTTCTTTCTCTGGATACAGATGGTATTCCCCATTGCAGACAGCCCCAAATTGTCCCTGACTGTTGCACTGATGGAATGAGTGAGTCCATCAAGGTTGAGCATCGCCCTCATGTTATTGTTAGGGTGTACAGTGTTTTTCTGGTTCTGCTCATCTCACTCAGCATCAGTCCATGCAAATCCCTCCAGGCTTCCCTGAATTCCCATCCCTCCTGGTTTCTAATAGAAAACAGTGTTCCATGACATACATATACCACAGTTTGCTAAGCCATTCCCCAATTGAGTGTCCTTCATTCTTGAAGAGGACCATGACATCAAGGAAGTGATGCTATGACATAAATGATGAATTAGATTTGGGTAAAGGGGTGCTGTGCTAAAGTTACCAACCTCACTTTCTCCTCCAGAACCATCTGGATTCAGTGGCCAGATACGAATTAGGAGGACTGGAAATGTCCCTGGATGTGGGGCAATCAGGGTTAAGTGACTTTCCCAAGGTCACACTGCTAGTTGTCAAATGTCTAAGGCTGGATTTGAACACCTAATATGACTCCAAGGCCAGTGTTTTAACTGCTGTGCCTCTAGCTGCCCTTCCCTCATTCATAGGTATTTCTCTCTTTTAGAGAAGTGTTTGACAGAATATCATAATGTATTTGTGGGTGGGTTAGATGATGCTTCAGTTATTTAGTTTCAGAACTGAGTAACTGATTGAATCTTAAGAGGAATGACTAATGGAATAGTGATTTTTAACCTGGATAGAATTGAGTGCCAAAGGTTCTGCCTTTGACTCTCTTCTGCTTAATAAAGTAAGCAGTCAATAAAATAAAAATTTTGTTGGTGTGCTTACTAAATTTTGGCATGGTTTCAGTTTGTGAGGTCAAACTATTAGGCTGGATGACTGAAGCAGATTCAGCAACATTTCCACAAGCTTGTTATCACAAGAAAACAAGACAATGAAAATTCCAATACTTAGGTTATGAAATAAGTCATACAAGTATAGGATGGAGGAGATATTACTAAGAAATAGTTCATGTCAAAAGGACCTAGGTATTCTGATGACTTCATGCTCAATCCAAATCAAGTTCTTAGGGTGCTTTGATAAAATTTTAGAATTTGTACAGACTTCAGGTAATAGTTATGTATTTTGATATGTTCAGACTTTATCAATATCCGATAATGTCTCCTTCTGGGAATCATGTTTCAGAGGAGACTTTGATAAGTTGGAACATATTCAGAAAATGTTAAACAGGATGCTAAGAGGCCAACATGTGATTATGAGGCCTTTGTGTATCCCAGAGAAAAAGATGAATATGACTTGAGGTGGGGAGAGAAGGAGGTATATTTGAGAGATGTGGAGATAGAAAATGGAAGATTTGGAAACTTTGGATATATAGGATGACGGAGTGTGTGAGGAGTCGAGAATATGGATTTCAAAATTGTGGAACTGGGAGGATGGTAGTGGCCCTGACAGTAATTGGGAAATTTATAAGAGGGATGGGTTTGAGGAGGGAAAGGTAAATCCACAACTAATCACCAATATTTACTATGTGAACAAAACACACAAGGAAATATTAGAGAGTGGAAGACTTTGGGGAGTGTTAACAATAGTTTTCAAATATATAAAACTATGTCTTATTGAAAGAGAGGTGTCCAACCTTTTAATTCTTCGTGGTGCTTCGCCTAACAAAAATCCCTCAAGGGCCATAAACAGAATTCAATACCCATTCATGAATGCAATGCCACACCAAGTTGGGCACATCTGAATTTGAAAGGGCTCTTGAGTTTAGAACTGAAAAGAACTTTTAAGATCATCATCCAACCTTGTTTTACAGATAAGACTGCCTGCTGTTCAGAAGACTGAGTGATGTACCTAAGGTTATTCCATGTCCTGTACATTAATAGTAGATATGATGTGATTCCAACCAGAACTTTAACTCCACATCCAGTGCTTTATCTCACATAAATGTTAGGGGTAAGATTTGAATCTAGGTTTGTTTTATGCCAGGTCCAATACATTGATCTCTAGTGCCATCCTGCAAAAAGTGTTAAGGTTGATATTTGAATCCAAGTTTTCATGCTATCAACTTGAGCACCTTCTGCCCATTCTGTGCTTCTTTTGCTTGACTCTTGGGAAGAAGTTTTTTTTTTTTAAATACTTGGAACCATTTAAAAGTGAGATGGCATGTCTCAGGGAAAAGTGAATTTCCTGGAAGTGTTATAAATATAGGTTAGGTGACTACTTGACAGTAATATGGAAGATAGAACTCACAACTTGTTTCAGATAATGCCTGAAGTCTCTCCACTTTGTGTTTCAATGCTAAAATAATGTCCTAGACATGAAGTCAGTACTGAATTTGAATCTCAGTTCTACTTCTTTTTACCCATATGAATTTAGGCAGGTCACAGACTTTCTGACTTTGGTTTCTTCATCGTTAAAATGAAGGGTTTGTAGATGATTTCTGTACTATTTTCTTGCCCTAATCTGTGATCCTATAATGTCATGATTTGAGGACCTTCGTGGAGAAAGGTAGTTGTGTCTGACTGAACAGATATTGATCAAGTATTGCTTAGGTGCCAGCTCCTGGGCTGAATGTGGGAGATGCAAAGAAGTTTGAAAATCATCCCTCAAAGGTCTCAAAATCTATGGAGGAAATAATTTTTCATTTTGACTTTGTGTAGGATCTTTAGGATACTGGTTGGAGAAGGGTTGGGGGGAAGGTAAAAATAGAAATGAAAGAACATTTTAACTTACATTTTAAAAAATGTTTTTAGCTTCCATTCGCAGCAGCTTTCGTAGTTGGAGGGGACACTGGCCAGCAGCTCTTCCTGATCCTACCTAGCACATGAGGCTGTCACAGGTTCCTGCACTGGAGAGGCAAAATTTTTTTCTTGCTGCATTCTTCTTTCCCTCTTATCTTTCCTCCTTCTTCCCCCATTTCTTCCTTTCTACCCCCCCCCATATCTTTTTTTGCCTCTGCAAGTCTCCAAGCATAGTTACTGAGTGAAATTTAGTGTTTTGAAATTAAAATAGCATCCCAGTTATCTGGCAATCAGATTTCCAGTAGTCTCAATCTTGAACAAAGTTAAGACAAGGATAAATCAAACAAGGTCTCTGGGCCATGGTAATAGTTTTTGAAGGTTCCATGCGTTCAAGCTTGTGCTTTTACTTTAAAGAAGAGAATCTTTTCCCAGAATTTACTAATTTTTAATTTACATAGAGTTATAATGTCAATGGTGATCTGAGTTCTTAGATAATATATAGCAAAGTGAAAATGACAAAGTTTTTATTCAAAACGTCTTGAGAGTTATTTAAAAATAAAATGAGTTATGTTGGGGTGTTGCAAATTCTGAATTTGGTGTTCAGTGTTAAAGGAAAATCTCATCACCTAGGTAGTGTTTGGGTTAGAAGGTCACTTCTGGTATACTGATATCATACGTGATTACTGACAGCAAAAGCAGGAGAGTATACTGAAAAGATACTGCATTTTTAAGGGCCAGCCTGATTTTGGATGACTATAATTAATGATGACTGATAATGATAGCCTTTTTTTTAATTTTAAAGATTTTATTTATTTTAAGTTTTACACTTTTCCCCCTAATCTTACTTCCCTACCCCCCCCCCCCCCCCCAGAAGGCAGTTTGTCAGTCTTTACATTGTTTCCATGTTGCACATTGGTCCAAATTGAATGTGATGAGAGAAGTCATATCCTTAAGGAAGAAACATGAAGTATAAGAGATAGCAAGATCAGACAATAAGATATCAGGGTTTTTTTTTTTCTACATTAAAGGTAATGGTCCTTGGTCTTTGTTCAAACTCCACAATTTTTTCTCTGGATACAGTTGGTATTCTCCATTGAAGACAGCCCCAAATTGTCCCTGATTGTTGCACTGATGGAATGAATGAGTCCAATGATGATGGCCTTTTTAAGACAAGGTTAAATTAGATTCAGTAGACTCAGTTTCAGAAAGTGGGTTATGTAGTGAGCCAGGGCTCCTGTATAGTTGGCCATTTTCTCCTGTGTTCAATTTTTCATGACCCCATTTGGAGTTTTCTTGGCAAAGATACTCAAGTGGAGATATCTGAGGCCAGATTTGAACTCGGGAAGATGAGTCTTTCAAACTCCCGACCTGTCAGTCCATTTCATAAATTAAAAATCAGCACCACCTAGTTGTCCTGCAGTACACTTACCCCCCCCCCCCCCCCCCCCCCCCCCGTCTTCTGATTTGAAACCAAGTAATCTTTCTACAGTACTCTGCTTCTTTATTTTAGAAACTAATGAAAGTTAAAACATAGAGGAAACTTTTAGTTAGTATGTGACATAAATAATATGTATTCTTCAACTTCCAGTGTCCAAATGCATGGTATATTGGAAAGAGTGTAATATGAGGAGTTAGGTGACCAAATCCTAAGTTTCTGAACTCTGCCACCTTATTGTATGAACATGAGCAACCTTTTTTGGGCCTTAGTTTCATAGTTTTCACTGTATTAAAAAAAGAAGTCATACTACTAGATTACTGTTAAGGCCCCCTTTAACTTTTTTTTTTTTAGATTTTTTTGCAGGGCAAGTGGGGTTAAGTGGCTTGCCCAAGGCCACACAGCTAAGGTAAGAGGCCAGATTTGAATTCAGGTACTCCTGACTCCAGGGCCGGTGCTCTATCCACTGGGCCACCTAGCCACCCCTTAACTTTTTTTTTAGGTTTTTTTTTTTTGCAAGGCAAATGGGGTTAAGTGGCTTGCCCAAGGCCACACAGCTAGGTAATTATCAAGTGTTTGAGACTGAATTTGAACCCAGGTACTCCTGACTCCAGGGCCGGTGCTTTATCCACTGCACCACCTAGCCACCCCACCACCCCTTAACTTTCAATCCTATGATCTTATGATAGAATTATTCTTGCAAATCTTAAATCAGTATTCAAAGACAAATAAATAGGTAACTTCTTTCTGCTACTATTTGATCTTGACTTTAGTGGCAGGAGATACTTGGATTTCAAATAAGGCTGCAAATGTGATTTTTTTTTTCCTGGTTTGTGCCCGACTTCATAGATAAAAGCATTTTGGACATTATATATAGTTACCCCCTTTTTTAAGGCATTCTAAAAAAGCTTTGTAAATCAGTGCTTCCCATGCTTCATGAATAAAGTGAATCTTTTTTATCATAATTATTTTGAGGCACTGCAAGATCTTCAAATCCCAACTGAATTATCATGGATTAATTTAGGTTCAACAGTATTATGCTGAAGTTTTAATTCTTTGAGAAGTAATGTTCCAGTGTGGTGTACATACAATAATCAGTCATTAAATGGAATATTTTATTAACCAGAGCAACTCATTTCCCCAACATGATGGATAGCAATGTTATTTGGTTGATAGCATATATTATCTATGGCTAAAAGTTGAAACAGATTAATGTCTGTCAACAGTGAGGAATGTTTAATTATTTAACTTTTTTTAGTCAAATAACAAACAGTATTTTACACTTCATAACATGACAAAAATTCTTTTTTTAATAGATGTGCATTTTGAGGATCAGAGTAAATTATATACTCCTTTAGTTTGTAGCAGGAGGCAGGACTAGAGCCCAGGTATTTTAGTTCTCTTCACATCTGCTTTTGTATTGTCAAAGATAGTTATTTGTTAGGTTAAGTAAAAACCTGTACCAAATTGTCATTTTAGTAATGCTGAATAAGCCATTGTATCACTAATAGAAGACCAAAATTCAACATACACACGAGAAATAAAGGACACTTATATAAACTCCTCAACTTGTTTTTAAGACCCTTTAATTTAGTTTCTCCCCCGTACTCTGTTTCAGCGAAATTGAAGTAATAGTGCTTCAATGAACTCTGAATTCTATTTCCTCCTTCTGTGTATTCCTTTAAGCTGTTACTTGTATCCTGAATTTTTCTGTCCTTTTCTCTGCTTCTCAGAAACCATCTTTTATTCAAGGCTTTTTTTTTTTTTAAGTTCATGTTATCCTAACCAACCTTTCTCTAATTTTGGGTCAGTCACCACCTTCTCTGTAAAAGTCTTATCCTGATGCTTCCAGTTGTTTTAATGTTTCCTCCTAGTTTACTTTTGTATTTATTTTTGATGTGCACATAGGCTGTATGCTGACCTCACATTCCCACTAGAATATAAGCTCCTAGATAGCAGGGACTATTTTTATCTTTGTTAATCCAGTGCCTTTTACACAGAAAATACTTAATAAATCTTTGATTTGAATGAAATAATCCCTATTCTCATGGAGTCAATGATCAATTTCTGGGGGGGAAGGAGTTTGTATTGATACATACACCCAAATATGCAATTATATACAATAATTACAGTGCCGAATAGTATTTGGTGTATAGCAACATAAAAGCAGTTTTTAAAAAACTTATAAATTAAAAAATCAGCATAAATTAAGAGATTGTTAATTTCATGCTCAACTCAACACATCTCCTTGATCAGCTGTGAAGGTACAAGAAGAGGATACACTTAATTGAAAAAAATGAAAGCAGTTTAGCTTAACTCCTCACATATATCAAATGCCTTCCTACTTAATGAATCCCTGTAATTATTTCCTTTATTCTTATTTTTTAGGTTTTTACAAGGCAGTGGGGTTAAGTGACTTGCCCATGGTCACACAGCTAGCTAATTATTGAGTGTCTGAGACTGGATTTGAACTCAGGTCCTCCTGACTCCAGGACTGGTGCTCTATCCACTGTACCACCTAGCTGCCCTGAACCCCAGTAATTATTATTAATGTTGGTAATTATTGTAGTCCTTACTTTTCAGGCAAGAAGCAATCATCTGTATCCCTTGGGTATTTCACCAGGGACTTGAGTTCATTGAAAAAACAGATGTTTTGGAAAATTTAGTTCCAATTTCTCACCAGGCTTGGCAGATCAAGACCCAGATCAGATCTGTAGAATTATAGATTATTTCCCCAAGGTTATCTTTCATATTCCAGTATGCTATTGTATCAACATTTAGAGAAGCAAGGAAGAGTAAGAGAAAAGCAGTTATCTTGAATTGTATTTCCTCTAAGATTGTTCTTTGTGCACACTTTTGTTCCATATTTACAACAGTAAGAATAATTGCCAGAGCTTTACTTTCTAACTCCAAAGGTTTTAAGTAAATTCAAATAGCTCAAAATGTAGCAGATGCTAGGGGATGGTCAACCTGGAATGTAGAAGAAAAAACTATCTCTATGAAGAGATAACTATAATTACTTTTGTTTTTTTTGGGGGGGGGTTGGTTTTGTTTTTGCAATGGGGTTAAGTCACTTGCCCAAGGCCACATGGCTAAGTAATTATTAGGTATCTGAGGCTGTATTTGAACTCAGTTACTCCTGACTCCAGGGCCGGTGCTCTATCCACTGTGCCACCTAGCTGCCCCTCATAATTACCTTTGATTAGACATTGGAAAGCACATCTGTTGTGATTGTCAAATAATGGAATGTATATTCACATATTTTATTGTTCTCATCAGTAAGGTCAAGTATAGAGTTGTCTTTTCCAATGATTTCTATGTAGGTATAACTATGCTTTTGATCAACTACTTTTGTAATCTAAACTATCTTTCATCCTATTTTTTTTTTTTTGCCCTCTATAGCCAATCTGTTGCCAGGTATTGTAGATTCTACCATCATATCATTTCTTTTTAAAATTTTTTTTTTATTTATTTAAAGCAATGTAGTTGAGTGACTTGCCCAAGGTTACACAGACAGGCAATTATTAAGTGTCTGAGGTCAGATTTGAAGTTAGATACTCCTGACTCCAGGGCTATCCACTGTACTGCCTAGTGGCCCACATCATATCAAATATTTCTCCTATTGTTGACCTTTTCTACTTCTCACTTGTCCTATTGCAGTAACCTCCTAAAGTGATTTCCCTTATACTTTTCCCCCTCTAGTGTTGCACATTTGCCAAAGAATTTTACATTACTTAATTAAAGAGTTTTATAGTTTGTAAATTGATGGCCATCTAGTCCAACATTTAAAGAATCCCTTCTGCAATATACCTGGAAATTGGCCCTCTACTTTAAAACTTCCTTTGAGGGGAACTAGCCATCCTTCTTCTTAGGGATAGCTCTAATTTTTATAATTTTTTTTCCTGAATATAATTTCTAATTTTACCTATGCAATTTCAGTACATTCCTAAATAGAAAAAGTCGGAAGTCTTTTCCATATATAACCATTCTGTAAACTCTTCAAAGACAGCTATATCATCCCCTTATCTTTTCTTCAGATTATATTTAGGCATCTCCAATTATTTCTTTTTTTATTTTATTTTTTAAATTTATTTTTTTATTCTCATTTTGTACAAATGTTTTTTTTACATTAATAAAATATTCTTGTTTACAAGTAAACAAAATACCCCTCCCCCATGAATATAGATAGACTTGCTTGGGTGCAAAAGTAAAGGGGAGAGAGAAAAAAAATTAAAAAAATAATAGTAATAATTATAGGTATGGCCAGGTGGCGCAATGGACGAAGCACCAGCCCTGGAGCCACGAGCACCCGAGTCCATATCCAGCCTCGTAAACCCAATAATCACCCAGCCATGTGACATGCAAGCCACCCGATCCCCACTGCCCTGCAAAAACCAAAAAAGAAGAAAAAAAAAAGACCCAAAATAAAATAAATAATAGTAGGGGTGGCTGGGTGACAGACAGAGCATTGGCCCTTGAGCCAGGAGCACTTGGGTCTGAATCCGGCCCCAGACACCCAAAGATCACCCTGCTATGTGGCCCCTGTCAGGCCACCCAGCCCCACTTGCCCTGCACCCTCCCCCAAGTAATAATAACAAAAAATGTGCTTGAGTCTTTGTTCCAACACCATCAACTCTGTCGTGGGTGGATCACATTCGTTATGATAAGTCCATCACAAAAGTCACTTCCATATTTTTCCAACGTTGCCATTGCTGATTGCAACTCCCTCCTTTCTTATTTCTCCACTACCATGTACTTTATTTTCTCTCTCCTTTCACTCTGACTCTGCTGTAGGGTAACTGAGTGGCGCAGCAGAGAGATCCCTGGTCCTGGGGCCAAGAAACCCTGAGCCCCCATACCACCCCTTAGGCCCAGAATCTACCTGTCCCTATGGTCCTGGGCAGGCCATCCAATCCCAGACCCTTGCAAGAAGTAAAAAAGAAAATGTGTTATATCTGACTACTGTCCCCCCTTGGTCCATCCTCTCCTCCTTTATTCACATCCCCACCCCTTCCCCCTGCTCCCCGCTCCTTCTTACTCCAGATGTCTATACCCCATTGAGTATATTTGCTGTTTCCTCTCCTAGCTATCTCTGATGAGAGCAAAGGTTCCCTCATTCCCCTTTCCTCCCCCCTTCCATATCATTGCAATAGCAGCTATTGTAATAAAAAAAAATCTTATTATGTGAAATATCTTGGACTATTCCCCCTCTCCTTTTTCTTTCTCCCATTCCATTTCCCTTTTTTTTTCCTATTGACTCCATTTTTACACCATATTTTATCTTCGAATTCAGCTTTCTCCTGTGCTTCAACTATAAAAGCTCCCTCTACCTGCTCTATTAACTGAGATGGTTCATATGAATATTATCAGTATCATTTTTCTATACATGCAGTTCATCCTCATTAAGTCCCTCATATTTCCCCCCTCTCCTCCAATCTCCATGCTTCACCTGAGTCCTGTATCTGAAGATCAAACCTTCTGTTCAGCTCTGGCCATTCCAAAAGGAACCTTTGAAATTCCCCTGGTTCATTGAAAGTCCATCTTTTTCCCTGGAAGAGGACATTCAGCCTTGCTGGGTAGTTCATTCTTGGCTGCATTCTAAGCTCTTTTGCCTTCTGGTATATTGTATTCCAAGCCCTACGAACTTCCAATGTAGTTGCTGCTAAGTCCTGTGTGATCCTGACTGCAGCTCCACGATATTTGAACTGTGTCCTTCTGGCTGCTTGTAATATTTTCTCTTTGACTTGGGAGTTCTGGAACTTGGCTATAATATTCCTGGGGGTTGTTTTTTTGGGATCTCTTTCTCGGGGGGGATCGGTAGATTCTCTCCATTTCTATTTTTCCCTCTGCTTCTAGAATATCAGGACAATTTTCCTGTAGTAATTCTTTGAAAATGATGTCAAGGCTATTTTCTGGATCACGACTCTCAGGTATTCCAATAATTTTCAAATTATCTTTCCTAAGTCTGTTTTCCATATCAGTTGTTTTTTCAATGAGATATTTCACATTTTCTTCTAATTTTTCATTTTTTTGGTTTTGAAGTATTGATTCCTGATTTCTGGTAAATTCATCAATCTCCCTGAATTCTGTTCTTTGTCTGAAGGATTTGTTCTCCTCAGAGAGTTTTCTTATCTCTTTTTCCATCTGGCCAGTTTTGCTTTTTAAAGCATTCTTCTCCTCAATCACTTTTTGAACTGTTCTATCCATTTGACCTAAGCTGGTTTTCAGCATGCTATTTTCTTCAGCATTTTTTTTGGATTTCCTTGACTAAGCTGCTGACTTCATTTTCATGTTTTTCCTGCATCTCTCTCCTTTCTTTTCCCAGTTTTTCTTCCAATTCCCTCATTTGATTTTCAAAGTCTTTTTTGAGCTCTATCATAGCCTGAGCCCAATTTCATCTTCAGACTGAGTATTTTGATCCTTGTTGGTCTCATTTGCAAAATATTTCTCAATGGTCTTCCTCTTGTTTCTCTGCTTGCTTATTTTCCCAGCCTGGGCCTGGTTTTGGGGTGCTTCCTGAGCTTTTGGGACACTACCACAGGGGTCTCAGTGTGTGAAGTTCTGTCCTCTCTCCTGGTCTGTGAATGACCATAAGCGACCTCCTCTGCCACGGGGCCGAGGTGGGGGGGGACTAGACTGGGATCATGATCTGAATGTGGTCTGAGTGCCAGAGTCCTGTTCCAGGGGCAGAGGACAGAGCTAGGCAGTCTCTCTCTCTTCACTCCCCTCCCTCAGCTCAGTGGGCTCCTGCCCTAGGGGCTCCTGCTCACCTGCTCCGCCTGCTTCTGTTTCCTGGTCTAGGCTGCAGAAAGACCAAGCTGCTTGCTGTGTGCCCTGGGAGCTGGGCTCCACATGCTCGCTCTGGCAGAGGTTCCCCGCCGTTCCTCCACTTTGTGCCTGGTGCTCCCCGGGGTGCAGCTCAGGAGACTCCCCCGCTGCTGTGAGCCGTGGCTCCCAGCGCCCTGGGGCTGCCTCTAGGAGGCTGAAGTTCTTTGGCTCTGGCGGGCCACCCCTTTGGTGGGCTGCCCCTCCGACCCTGGGGAGCAGAGCCTTTCTGTTCTTTTCCAGGTTACCTTGAGTAGGAGAACTGCCTCACTGGGTCCGTTTGTGGGTTCTGTCTCTCAAAAGTTTAGTTAGAGTCCTTAGTTTATGAGTTTTTATCAGAGAGCTCCTAAGACTCGATCACTTCATGTCGCCATCTTGGTTCTACCCCCGAAATAATTCCAATTATTTCTTTATTATTATTGTTGTTTTTTGGGGGGTTTTCAAGACAGTGGGGTTAAGTACCTTGCTGAAGGTCACACAGCTAAGTAATTATTAAATATCTCAGGTCAGGTTCCCCTGACTCCGGGGTGGTGCTCTATCCACTGCATCATTCAATTATTTCTAATAATTTTCCTGGGGCACAAACTTGAGACTTTGTACTATCTTGATTGTCCTCCTTTTTATCTTAAAAAAATCTTTAAACTGGGGTACACAGAACCAAACATGACATTCCATATATGTTCTATGAGAACAAAACACAAGAATTTTCATTCCCATTTTAGAAATTATGAGTCCCAAGAGCACAGTTACCTTGAATTTGTCATCCACTAAAATTCCCATCACAGAGAAATAGCTCTCTGTAAACTTTTTTCTTACCCTTGGTACTTGTGAAGTCAATTTTTTTGAACTGAAGTTCAAGATTCTATTTGCTGCTATTAGACTTCATCTTATTTTTAAACTTAACTTCTATCTCTCATGTTAGGTATTCTTCCTAGCTTACCTCTTACATTACCAAAAAATAAATGATGCTATTCTTAATTGACTATTATTTTCTTCAATTCTCTTTATTTCAAAACCTCTGGACATTATCTCCCCCCATACCTTTCCTCCTGGGCTCTGACACAGAGACTTAAGTCTTTCTTAGTCAAGGTTCACTCTTTAATGTAGATTTGATTCCATCCCATTCCCTGCCATCTTTTTATTAGATTGCTTCCGCAATCCTTTCCTCTGAATCTTCACCTTTTTTTCTAGCAAATAGATTCCTTTTCTACTATCTCGAAGTTTTACTAAGGATAGAAGGGATAAGTATATTTGAGTTTGTAGATTCTATCATCTCCCCAGGCTATTGCTTCATTTCCTCTTCCCTTTCTCTCTATTTTTTTTTATTTTTGTTTTATTGCAAGGCAGTGAGTGGGGTTAAGTGACTTGCCAAGGTCATGCAGTTAGGTAATTATTGTGTCTGGGGCTGGAGTTGAACTCAGGTCCTCCTGTCTCCAGGACTGGTGTTCTATCTACTGCATCACCTAGCTGCCCCCTCCTTCTCCCTTTCTGAGGCAGACTGCTTGGAAAAGATGTCTATACTGTCTCTACTTTTTCCTTTTATCTACTATTCCGACCTTTGAATCTAGCATCTGAGCCCATTATCCAACTAAAAATAATTTTTGATTCAGTCCTAATCCTAACCTCCATTTAATGCTCTTGAATACTCTTTCTGAATACTCTGTCCTATGTGGTTTTTCATAACACAACTCTCTCCTAGTTCATTTCCTACTCGTCTCTGCTCAGTCTCCATTGTTGGCTCATGATGCACATTATTTCCCTATATGTTGATATTCTTCAAGTTCCTATTCCCTAGGCTCCTTCCCCCCCCCCCCATATTTACTTTTCTTGGTGACTTCTTTAACTCTCATCAGTTTATTACTTTTATGCAGATGACTCTCAGATCTGTATAAATAGCCTTTCCTTTCTTGCCCTTGAGCTTCAGCCCCAGAATACCAAATATTTATTGGATTTCAAGCAGGATATCTTAGAAATATATGTTATTATCTTATTAGAAATATATGTTATTATTATAAGTTATTAAACATAACATGTTTAAAATTGAACTCATTTTCTTTCTCCTTAAGGTTCCTCATTCCCCCTCTCGCAACCCACCTAAAATATCGATATTTCTCTCAAAGGGATTACTATCCTTTCAAAATCGTAGGTTTGTAATCTTGGCGTTATCTTGGACTCCTCACTTTTCCTCAACCCATATATATGTGGTTTATATTAGAATGAGGGTTTTCTCATAAGAGAGCTATTCCAAAGCCTTCTCTTCATTATTATTTTTTTTAGTGGAACGATAGGGTTAAATGTCTTGTCCAAGGTCAAACAGTAAGTATCAGAGTAAAGCTCAGGTACTTCTGACTCCAGCCATTCTGTGACTCTACCCACTGTGCCACCCAACTGTCCTCATGAGTCAGTTGTCCCTCCCTCAGGTCTTTTCTTTAATTAGACTTCCTCAGGGTAGCTAGGTGGTGAATTGAACGAGGAAGACCTGAGTTTAAATTCAGCCTCACACAATTAAAAATTGCTTAGTAGCCCCATTGCCTTAAGTAAATAAAATTAAAAAAAATAATTAGACTTCCCCAGTGACCTTTCAGGAATGCTTGCAAGCCCTTTATTTTGTTAAAGATTCATTTTCTTTCTCCTCTAGGATTGTATACACTCCTTTTTATAGGAAGGTATAAAATGTATGATTTTTCTCTCTTTACACACACACACACACACACTTCTAGATTTTGGTTATCATGATCCTGGGAGTTTCCATTTTTTTTTTTTTTTTTTTTTAAGGAGTTGACCAGTGAATTCTTTATTTCTGCTTTGTCCTCTGGTTCCAAGAGTTCTGGGCAGTTTTCTTTAAAGATTCTAGAAATATAGTGTTTAGGATCTTTTTTTTTTTTTGGTCTTGGTGTTCAAGCAGTAAAGTGATTCTTAAATTTCTCATTGATCTGTTTTCAAGATTGTTTTTGCAATGAGTTGTTTTATTTTTTTCAGACTTTTGATTTTGTTTTAATCTTTCCTGTCTTACAGAGTCATTGGTTTCTATTTGGTTTGTTTGAATTTTGGAATTTTGTTTGGGCTAGGGTTTTGTACCTCTTTTGCCAAGTTGTTTGTTCCTTTCAATTTTTAGTCCATAGCTTTCATTTTTTAGCATTCTCATTTTAGTGATAAAATCATCTTAAAAATCTTTTTATAAAAAAAAATTTCTTTATTTCTACCAGGAATTCCAGTTGAATTTGTGTTCTGCTTTTTTTGTTGAGACTTTGTCAATCAGTATTTTGGAGTAATTCTTTTTTGGGTTTGTTTTCTTGAGCACCCCTCTAACCGTAAAAGCTTTTTTTATGATAGGGTTCTTCCAGCCTACTTCCTGACTTTGAACTTAATGTTTAGGCCAGGCTCTGCAACTTTCTGGAGGGAATTTCTGGGCTGGTCTTTTTTCATACATTATATCATTTAGATTATCATGTTATTCCAGGATTTCAGGAATAGCTTAGACTGGTTACCTGCAAGTTTTTAGTGCATTCAAAATAGTTGCTTCTGCCCTTACCCATGATCTGAGCTCTGTGTTTTCTGATCTGAGTTTGAATTTCAGCAACGACGGCTTCCATCTCAGCCATTATCAATCAGTTGTAAAGCTCTGCTTGTTCAGATTCCCCTTTGGCTTGGGATTCCCACCCTAATTATTTCTCTGGGTCTAGACTGGGCTAGAAGCTGGAACTAAGTTTGTGCTCAATTATTATTTGCCTTTGAACTTGCTCCTTTCTGTGTAGACAGCCTTAGGGGCTTCAGATGATGACTTGACCAGAAATACTATTCCTGACCTCAGGGGACCTGAATCTGTGGCCCAGAATCAGGTGGAGGGTGACAAAACTGCCAGGTTCTACCTGCTTCCTTCACAGTACCCCAGCATGCATCTGCAGTTTCCCTGGTATGATTCTGGGACTTCTCCTGGCTTGTGCTGGAGTTCTCTGAGGAGCTCCACACGCCTTCCTGGGCCCAGCTTTTGGTTTCCGTAGACCATTCTTTCTGCCTCCTATGCCAGTTTGGGCAGGAAAAATGACTTACTTTTTTCTTGAAAAGACTGTGCTTTAGGGAAATGGAGGATGGAGAGAGCTCACTCCTTTTCTGCTGCTACTCTGCCATCATGCTATCTCTTCCCTTATTCATTGTTTGAAAGGACTGTTATATTTATAGGTGGCTTTTTAAAGAAAACAATTTTGGTTATTGTTATCAAAGCTTACTCATATAGATTTGTGAATAATAAGTTGGGACTGTGAATAATTTTTATTGATTCATTAGACCTGTGAAGAATGTTTAGGCATACTTAAAGACAGCAATTGTTTATTGGGATACAGTCTTTGAAACTTGGTGTGATGTAAAGGATACTAGACCAGGAGTTGGGATGCTGGTTTTCTTCACAGGTCAAATGAAGAAAAGTAAGTTAACTAATTGTTAAGAGGCTGAGGTTTTTTTTTTTTTTTAATAATAGCTTTACTTACCTAGCCATGTGGCCTTGGGCAAGCCACTTAACCCTATTGCCTTGCAAAAACCAAAAAAAAAAAAATTCACTTTACTGTATAAGCATAGGAATTAAATTAGCATTTTAATAATTTTTACATGTTTTTCTTTCCCTTTTTTGCTTAGAATTATAGAGCAAATTGCCTTCTAATTCCTGCTAGTGAATATTAGACTCTCTTATTATTTCAATTAAGCATCAATACAAAAGTTGAAATAAAAAGGGGAAAATTACTATGCAATCCCCCAGTAAACGTGTGTGTGTGTGTGAGAGAGAGAGAGAGAGAGAGAGACAGACAGAGACAAAGAGAGACAGAGAGAGACAGACAGGTGCAGAGGCAGAGAAGCAGTTGCTATCTTCAGTGAAGGCAGAGACATTTTGGTTTAAGTCCTGCCTCTGACACATAATGATTGTGTGATTTTGGGCAAATCTCTTAACCTCTCAGTGCCTTAGATAATTCTTTGAGACTGTAAATTGTGGAGAAGATATCTAATTGAATTGGTAGAAGAATTTTGCTCGTCTGTAGAAGTTCTCAATATCATTGAGATCACAGACCCAGTTCTTATTTTTATATATCTGAATTAGGACTAGAGGATTCTTAAATTTATTTTGTGTCAGGAACTTCCTTTGCAGTTTGTTAACCCCATCTCAGAATAATGTATATAAATGTATAAAATAAAGATACATAAATTTATAAAGTAAAACAATTATATTGAAATAAATATTTTTTCCCCCTTTCCTAGTTCACAGATACTTTAAAAAAAGATACCTTAAAATCTCTCCATGGACTCCCAGATTAAAAACCCCTAGACTAGGCTTCATAATACAGAAAACTATTCCAGCTGACATTTCTGATACTATTTAAACATTGCTGGTGTTTCCCTTATGTCTTTCTTGGTCTAATTTAGTCAGATTAGAGTATCATAGATTTTAGAGCTCAGAGGAACCTTGATTGTTATCTAGTCTAACCTTTCATTTTTCAGATGTGGAAATTTAGGAACAGAGGGGTATAATTACTTCCAAAGAGTCACATATAGTATGAATTTCAATCCAGGTTATCTGACTCAACTTTGACATTCTTTCCAGAGGTTGGTCTGTTTTTTAAAATTTATGATCATCAAGGATGGAGACTTCCACAGTAGTCTTCCAATCTATATTACCTTAACAGGCAGAAAATTCTGCCTTATGTCTTGACAAAATCTCTTCTACTTGAATATAAGCCTGTTTCCTCTTCTGAGATATGTGCCTTTTGTTTTTGTTTTGATAAAGGTGTTCTTTGTGAAGGAGCACATGATATCTTATATTCCCTAGTTTATTCCTGAATGATATTTTTAAAAAATAGATTATAAGAGGGGCGGTTAGGTGGTGCAGTGGATAGAGCACTGGCCCTGGAGTCAGGAGTACCTGAGTTCAAATCCGGCCTCAGACACTTAATAATTACCTAGCTGTGTGGCCTTGGGCAAGCCACTTAACCCCATTGCCTTGAAAAAACTAAAAAAAAATTTTTTTTAAGAGTGGAACAGTTGGAAGAAACAACTTAATCTTTTAGGTATTGGGGAAAATTTGCCTGAGTGACAGTTGAAGATGAGAAAAGCAAACAGGAAATTAAAAAAACAGTAGGAGAAAGTGAGAAAGACTGTGATGAGAAATAATTCAGCACTATAGGGAACTGTGATTTCTTTGGTACTCATTCATATTGAGGTATGATAAAAGTTTGTAGACTACAGAAACCTCATGCTTATTTGTCAAGGATACTTTCTTCTAAAAGATGGTCAGGAGAACCTGAGCATAGCAAGTCCCTAATATAACTCCAAATTAAATTGTATTCTAGTAGAAACTTAATAAATTTGTTGGAGAACTTAAAGTGCAAATTAGAAGAAAGAATAAAAATAAGATGATATGGCAATTCAGTTGTGGCAGCTACAATATGACCTATTTAAAACATACTATTGATCTTGGAAAATGGGAAATGCATATCATAGCAGACATCAATGGAGACTCATCCTTACTCTTCTGACGAGACCATAAGGGCATAGAAACCTCTAGAATCAAGCTCTTTGCCAATAGAGGTATATGTAACCCAGGAAACAAGGTACCAAAAATGGGAAGAACAACTGTGTTGGGCCAAGTATAAATTGCGCAGACTTACCCTGGAAGAATGACTTCTCTAGATATCTGAAAGAGAGCAGAGGCTACCAAATGCATAGGTGATAAATGAATATCTTATTTTTTTAACTTAATTTTTTTAAATTTACATTTGTTTCAATGTTTGTTTTCTGTAAGATATTGAGTTCACATTTTTCTCCCTCCCTTTCTTTTTCCCTCTGCCCTGTCAAATGGCAATCTGATAGAGGATATGTATGCACTATCATGTTAAACATATTCCATATTAGTTATTGTTGTGAAAGAAGAGTCAGAACAAAAGGAGAAAATTGTGAGAATGAGTAAATGTACAACAAATTTTTTTTAAAAAAGTAATAATTGTATGCTTTTGTCTGCATTCAAGTTCCATTTTTCTTTCTCTGGATGTAGATGGTATTTTCTATCTCAAAGTCTTTTAGAATCATCTTTGATCAATGTATGGCTGACAAGAGCTAAGATTATCACATAATATTACTGTTAAGATGTACAATGATCTTCTAGTTTTGCTGACTTCATTCAGCATCAGTTCATGTTAGTCTTTGCAGGTTTTTCTGAAATCTGCCTGCTCATGATTAAATAACTATTAACTAAAAAAGTGACAGCAGATATGAATAGATACCATCCCATCTCCTTGCTTTTTCTATCTCCATTAAAATTTTTTTGAGAATACTTCCTCCATGTATATCAAGGGCATAATTGTTTAAGTCATGAAGAAAAGATGATTTTGGTTAAATGATATCCCATGTCAATTCACATTTTTGCACATGTTTGTTTGTTTGCTTGTTTTTTTAACTGACTTCGAAGTGAATTTTCTTTTTAAATTTTCAATACAGAATTAATTAGTACTTTATTTTTTTACTAATCTTTTTTCTTCATGATATTTATTCTTATTTTGTACAAATAATTTTTTTATACATTACTAAAATATTCTTGTTTAAATATAATACCACCTCCCCCCAAGAAAATATAGACCTGCATAAATGATCAAGTAAAGGGGAGAGAAAAATTAAAATTATTATTATTACTATTATTAATAATAATAGTAATAATAATAATAACAGGTATGGCCAGGTGGCACAGTGGATGGAGCACTGGCCCAGGAGCCAGGAGTACCTGAGCCCAAATCTGGCCCCAAATTCCCAACAATCACCCAGCTGTGTGAACCAATGCAAGCCACCCCAACCCCATTGCCCTACAAAAACCAAAAAAAAAAAGACCCCAAATAAAATAAAATAGTAATAATAATAATAATAATAATAATAATAATAATAATAATAATAATAATGATAATGATAGTAGGGGTGGCTGGGTGGTAGACAGATCACTGGCCCTTGAGCCAGGAGCACCCAGGTCCAAATCTGGCGCAGACACCCCACAGTCACCCAGCTCTGTGGCCCCAGGCAGGCCACCCAGTCCCATTTACCCTGCAACACCCCCCAGAAAATAATAATAATAATAATAATAATAATAATAATAATAATAATAATAATAATAATAATAATGATAATAATAATAAATGTGCTTCAGTCTGTGTTCCAATACCACCACCATGATGGGTAGATCACATTCTTTAGGATAAATCCATCACAAAAGTTACTTCCATATTTTTCCACTGTTGCCATTGCTGATTGCAACTCCCTCCATTCATACTTCTCTGCTACCATGAACTATATTTTCTCTCTCCTTTCACTCTGTCTCTGCTGTAGGGTACTGAGTGGCGCAGCAGACAGATCCCCAGCCCTGAGGCCAAGAGGCCCCAAGCCCACATACCACCCCTTAGGCCCAGCATCCACCCGGCCCTATGGTCCCGGACAGGCCATCCAATCCCAGCACCTTGCAAGAAGTAAAAAAGAAAATGTGTTATATCTGACCACTCTCTCCCCATGGTCCATCCTCTCCTCCATCACTCACATCCCCCCTTCCCCCATCCTCCTTCCTCTCCTTCTTATTCCATATGTCTATACCCCTTTGAGTATATATGCTGTTTCCTCTCCTAGCCACCTCTGATGAGAACAAAGATTGCCTCATTTCCCCTCGCCTTCCCCCTTCAATAGCTCATTGTAATAGAGAAAAGTCTTATTATATGAAATATCTTAGCCTATTTCTCCTCTTCTTTTTCTTTCTCCCACTACATTTCCCTTTTATCTATTGACTCTATTTTTACACCACAATATATCTTCAAGTTCAGTTTTCTCCTGTGCTTCATCTGTAAAAGCTCCTTCTACCTGCTCTATTAAATGAGAAGGTTCACATGAGTATTATCAGTATCATTTTTCTATACAGGAATACATGTAGTTCATCATCATTAAGTCCCTCATATTTTCCTCTTCTCCTCCTTCACCCGAGTCCTGTGTCTGAAGATCAAACCTTCTGTTAATCTCTGGCCATTCCAACAGGAACATTTGAAATTCCCCTGGTTCATTGAAAGACCATCTTTTTCCCTGGAAGAGGACATTCAGCCTTGCTGGGTAGTTGATTCTCGGTTACATTCTAAGCTCTTTTGCCTTCTGGAATATTATATTCCAAGCCCTATGAGCTTTTAATGTAGTTGCTGCTAAGTCCTGTGAGATCCTGACTGCAGCTCCACGATATTTGAATTGTGTCCTTCTGGCTGCTTGTAATATTTTCTCTTTGACTTGGGAGTTCTGGAACCTGGCTATAATATTCCTGGGGGTTGTTGTTTTTTGGATCTCTTTCTGGGGGAGATCAGAGGATTCTCTCCATTTCTATTTTGCCCTCTACTTCTAGGATATTCAGGCAATTTTCTTGTAATAATTCTTTGAAAATGGTGTCAAGGCTCTTTTCCTGGTCATGACTTTCAGGTATTCCAATAATTTTTAAATTATCTTTCCTAAATCTGTTTTCCTTCCACATCTGTTGTTTTTCAGTCAGATGTTTCACATTTCCTTCTAAGTTTTCATTCTTCTGGTTTTGAAGTATTGAGTCCTCATTTCTTTTAAAATCAGCAATCTCCATGAGTTCTGTTCTTTGTCTGACGGATTTGTTCATCTCAGAGAGCTTTCTTACCTCCTTTTCCATCTGGCCAATTCTGCTTTTTAAAGCATACTTCTCCTCAATAACTTTTTGAACTGTTTTATCCATTTGACCTATGATGGTTTTTAACATGTTATTTTCTTCAGCTTTTTTTTGGATCTCCTTGACTAAGCTGCTGACTTCATTTTCATGTTTTTCCTGCATCTCACTCATTTTTTCCCCCAATTTTTCCTCTATCTCCCTCACTTGATTTTCAAAGTCTTTTTTGAGCTCTGTCATGGCCTGAGCCCAATTTCTGTTTTTCCTTGGAGTCTTTAGATGCAGGAACTTGTGCTTCCTCATCTTCAGATTGTGTGTTTTGATCTTTCTTGGGATGACAGGCAAAGTATTTCTCAGTGGTGTTCCTCTTTTTTCTTTGCTTACTCATTTTCCCAGCCTGAGCCTGGTTTTGGGGTGCTTCTTGAGCTTTTTGGGACACCCCCATAAGGATCTGTATGTGTGAGGTTCTGTCTTCCCTCTTGGTCTGTGAATGACCATATGCGCTGCCCCCCCTCTGCCACAGGGCTGAGGTGGGGGGGGCCCTGCTGTTCTATGGGGGGGGCCTAGACTGGGATCAGGATCTGAATGTGGTCAGAGCCCCAGAGTCCTGTTCCAGGGACAGAGGACAGAGCTTGGCAGTCTCTCTCCACTCCCCTCCCTAGCCTCAGGGTGTTCATGCCCTGGGGACTCCTGCTTCCTGGCTTCTGCTTTCCGTTCCTGGATCTCCGCTGCCCTGGCCATGCTGCTTGCTGAGTGTCCTGAGGGCTGGGCTTAAGGTGCTCATTCTGGCAGAGGTTCCTCCCCCCAAGTTGTGCCCAGTGCTCCCTGGGGTGTAGGTTAGGAAACTGCCCCTGCTGCTGTGAGCTGGGGGCTCCCAGCGCTCTGGGGCTGCCTCCAGGAGGCTGAAATTCGTTCACTCTGGTGGGCCACCCCGCCAACCCTGTGGAGCCGAGCCTTTCTGCTCTTTTCCAGGTTACCTTGGGTTGGAGAAATGCCTCACTGGGTCCCTCTGTGGGTTCTGTCTCTCGAAAATGTAGTTAGAATCCTTAGTTTATAAGTTTTGCTCCAGAGCAACTAAGAGATGGTCCTTTCCTGTTGCCATCTTGGCTCTGCCCCCTAATTAGTACTTTAGATATGCATACTGTTACTTTAATAAAATTTTAATAGAAATAATGCATACTGATTGACTCATGTATATGGTTACTTATCTTAGTCCCAGAGAAAGATTTTTGTCATATTTCCATACTGCCTTAACCACCACTACAATTTATCTGGAATTAACTACCCAAGTTTTGAACATTATTCTTTTTTTTTTTTCAATTTTATTTGTTTTTCCAGTTACATGCAATGGTAGTTTTTACCAATCTTTTTTTTTGCAAGGTTTTGAATTTTTTCACTTTTCTCCCTCCCTTCATTCCTCCCTCTGACAGAAGGCAATCTGTTATAGGCTCTATATTTATAATCATGTTAACCATAGATCCATATTGATATTGTGAGAGAAGACAACTCTAAACAGAAGAAAGAAAACATTAGAGAGAGAAAAAAAGGCATACATTAAACAACTTTTAAAAATTGAAGATAATAAACTTTGCTTTTCATTTAAACTCCACAGTTCCTTCCCTGGATGTGGATGGTATTTTACATCACAAGTTTTTTTTTTTAATTTTTTTAAAATTTATTTTTATTAAAGATGTTATTTGAGTTTTACAACCCCCCCCATCTTACTTCCCCCCACCCCTCCATGGAAAGCAATATGTCAGTCTTTATTTTGTTTCAGTGTTGTACCTTGATCCAAATTGGGTGTGATGAGAGAGAAAAATCATATCCTTAAAGAAGAGGCAAAAAAGTCTAAGAGGTAACAAGATCAGACAATAAGATATCTGCTTTTTTTATAAATTAAAGGGAACGGGGGTGGCTAAGTGGCGTAGTGGATAAAGCACCGGCCCGGAATCAGGAGTACCTGGGTTCAAATCCGGTCTCAGACACTTATATTACCTAGCTGTGTGGCCTTGGGCAAGCCGCTTAACCCCATTTGCCTTGCAAAAACCTAAAAAAAAAAACCCACATAAAATTAAAGGGAATAATCTTTGAACTTTGTTCAAACTCCACATCTCCTTATCTGGATACAGATGGTATTCTCCTTTGCAGACAGCCCAAAATTGTTCCCAGTTGTTGCACTGATGGAATGAGCAAGTCCTTCAAGGTTGATCATCACCCCCATGTTGCTGTTAGGGTATACAATGTTCTGGTTCTGCTCATCTCACTGAAAATCCCTCCAGGCTTCCCTGAAATCCTGCCCCTCATGGTTTCTAATAGAACAATAGTGTTCCATGACATACATATACCATAGTTTGCTAAGCTATTCCCCAATTGAAGGACATTTACATCACAAGTTTTTTAAAATTGTCTTTGAAATGTTCATCATGGTTGATCATCTGCTCATGATTTCTTATAGAACAATAGTTTTTCATCATATACATACGTATCCCACAAATTGTTCAGACAGTCTCAAATTTATTATGGGCATCCCCTCAATTCAAATTCTTTGAAAGACACACATGTTGATGAAAGCATAGATACATTAAAGTATATATACATATATATGTATATGTACTCTTCTGGAATGTATTCCATCATAACCCCTTGATGATTTAGTAGGTAATCTTTGACTTTGGTCAAGTAATTTAACATTTTGTAGCCAGTCTGATTGTGAGTCCTTTTAATTTAAAGACACTGATCCTTAGTTGACAGAACATCAGTCACCTGACCCATGCTTTTAGCCTTTCCAACTTTGTAGGTCCTAACAAGATGTTCTGTTGATGAAACTTAGCCTTTGAGAGGCCAAAGTCACTGCTTTGCTATAATAGCCATCCAGTTTTCTTTATAGCTCTTGAATACCAAGGGTTGATTGAAAATGCCTTGCAGGGAATGTTGAATAAGGTGATGGACTATCAGACTTATTGTCGTTTAGATAAACGATTAGTCAAGAAAGAGGCATTTTTATATAATGATACAGCAAGGGGGTCTCAGTGTAGCTAGGGGTTAGAGGATAGAGCCCAGAGTGGGTTTGAACTCATTTTCCTGAGTTCAAATCTAGCCTCAGATTCTTACTTGCTGTGTGATCCTGGGGAAGTTACTTTACAGTATTTATCTTTGTTCCTCATCTATAAAATGAGCTAGAAAAGGAAATGGGAAAACACTCCATTATCTTTGCCAAGCAAACCTCTAATGGGATCACTGAGAGTCAGACATGACTGAAATATGACTGAAAAACAACAGGATGTAGAATTATCAGTGAACAATACTCTTGCTTTTCTTTTTGTGGCTTTGAATGCTTTTTTCCTTGGGAAAAAGTGTATATTTTATCAAGTGAATTGTGTTTTATTAGAAGTCCTTAGTTTATTGCAATATTACAAATGTTTTTAAATAAGAAAAATTTAAAATACAGATTTAGAAAACATACAACAACTAATATTTGCTGTGGAATAAAAGAATAATGAAGTTTTTAAAAAATATTCTGAGTGTTGAGATGATTGAAACATTAGTATTTCTAAACATTAGTAATTGCATAATTTTATATTTTCTAGCAAAATCATACTCCAGTTAAGAAATTGATAATCTGGAAGAGTACATAGTATTGTAATATTTCCCAAATTTGCAGCAATTATGAGTGATTCCTCATTGGTCGATATGAGGTATCATTTTTCTTGTGATGAAATGTAAAATTTGAATACTTCTCTTATGCTCATTTCAGCTATAGTAGCTTATATTTTGCTGATTCCAAATCTCTTTAATGCTGGAACTTAATATTTTTGAATGTTTGATGTTTTTATATGTCTTTTATTCTTTCTTCCTTTCTGTGCTTTTTCTCTTCTGTTTCTTAAACAAACAGTTGATATGATAATCAGATCTCTAATAAGGAAAAGGCATTGTATAACACAGTTGGGGTACTACTAATCCAGTCACCAAAAGCAACTATAACACAGCATGCCTTTCAATTATTAAATGTAATGGAAACCTTGAATTTTAAATATAGAACAATAAAACATTTTTTTCCAAAGTGTATGGATTCAAGTTGCGTGATTTCTGCTGATGGTGAATTATGAACCAGAATTTGATCTATAATTATTGGATCAATTTTTACAGAATGAATGAGTACATATTAATTTAAAAATAATTACAAGTCTATTACAATGAATACTATAATGCACTGTCAAAAATAGCTTAGAAAATTAGATCATCATAAAAAACAGTAGACATTTTACTCTTTCCCCTTGGAAATATCAAATGAATTTGAGTAGAATCTGTTGAACCCCAAATTAGTTGCAACATAAGTGTGATAATTCCAATTACAAAATATTTTCTACTTTGTTGTAACCTGGAAGGGCATGGGTCTGTAATCCATGATACTTGGGCCCAAATAATTTTCAGTGTCTTGGCCAAGGCAGACTCCAGAAAAAATTGTGAAATATATAGTTTATTTTTGGCAACATTCCATTATCTCTTTTCTACTTGGTCTGACCCTCAATTATGTGTCCAGCTGTTGCTCATATATGCATCTGAACTAATTGCTAACTAAGAATTTCTTTAAGAGTTGCCCAGTTCCATAGAAATCAAGATCCAATGTACTCATTTAAAGATAAATTAATGAAATATGCTAAATAACATTTATATGGTATTTTCAGGTTTGCAAATTGTGTGGTTTGTGTGTAAATCATCCCCATTTTATCGATGAGGAAGCTGAATCCCCCAAAAGTTAAGTGATTACAAGGTTGTAGATCTGGAGCTGAGAAAAGACTTTAATTTGGAAACCTCATTTTAGAGGTGAGGTTCTGTGATGCAGAGAAGTTAGTTTTGCCTTGAAATAGGGGCAGCTAGGTGGAGCAGTGGACAAAGCACCAGCCCTGGAGTCAGGAATACCTGGGTTCAAATCTGTTCTCAGACACTTAATAATTACCTAGCTGTGTGGCCTTGGGCAAGCCACTTAACCCCATTTGCCTTGCAAAAAACCTAAAAAAAATATGAAGTTGTTTTGCCTTGAAACTTTTGAATTGTAAATAAATAACAAAACTTCCATTTGAAGTCAGGTCTTCCAAAACCAAACCCATGTTTTTGTTCTTTCCTGTTTGTTAAATCAGCTGCCACAGAGGGTTTGGAATCTAGTTCTTGTGACTGTATTCCAGGAGGACTATTATCAGGTTGGAGCTTGTCTGGAGGAAAATGACTGGGATGATGAGTGGAATTGAAAACATGTTATAGGGCAATTGGTTGAAGGTGCTAGGGATGTTTAGCTTGGAAAAGAGATTAGGTGAGTCATTATAGTTCTCTTCAGATTTAAAGGTTTATTTTGCTCCTCTCAGTAAACTGAAATTACATGGATGTAGATTTCAGTTCATCATGAGGAAAACTTGTAATAATTAGATGATCCAAAATGGAATGGACTGGAAAGATTAAGTTCACCATTGTTGGAAGTCTTCAAGTGACAATGAATTAGGATGTAGGAGAAGAAACCAAATTCTCTGTTGTTATTTATAGCTCAGTAGAACCTGGATCTACCTAGCTTTTCAACTTGAGTATTATGTATTGAGTCCTTGTCCGGACTCCCTCAATCTTCCTCAGGCGAGCATTGGAGGGGTGGGAGACAAGGAAGACAAGTTTCTCCCTATACACCAAGGTCTCTGTTTATTGAACCAAATACCAGTGCTAAAATATCCTTCCCAATCTCTAATCCACTCCCACTCCGATGGCACTTAGTAAAACAAGACTCTGGTGCTCAAGGACACAAGGTGAAAATATTACAGTGCCCCCATACACAGCAGTCCCTAACAATTATGCATTCCTCCCTTTCATGCATCCCCAGTAAACTGACCTTGCTGTTCCTCAAATTCAACTTTCCATCTTATCTAGAATGCATACCCAGCTCTGCCTCTTAGAATCCTTAGTTTCCTTCAAAGTTCAACTCAGAATTAACTACTATGTTCAGAGTACTTTCCTGATCTCGGCTCTTAGTGGTTCCCTCTAAAGATTACTTGGTATTCATTTATTTTGCAAACAGGATTTCCAAAATATTTTAGGGTAGATTTAAAGCTTTAGTAATTTAAACACATTTTAAGATTAAACATGGCACTAACATTTTGGGAGCACTCAGTATATTTTGCTTCTACTGATATTTTTAGATCTCCCCTGATAAAAGTTTTAGTTTATTGAGGGCAGCAACTATGTCATTTTTGCTATTGTGTTCCCATTCCTGGTTGGGTACCTGGTATGTGCTAAGTACTTGGTAATACTTGATGATTGATTGGCTTATGTTGGCTTACATGACCATGTCAATTCAACCCAGCCCTGCCCTTCATACTACCCTGAGTTTCATACAACTTTGATCCTAATCATCAACATTTTTTTGAGCTGTCAAAGCCATAGTAACTTCATATACTGCCTCTAGATGACTGCTATTTTTTGAGATTTATATCCAGAGAAAATAAATGAGAATGAAAAAAAAAAGCAAATCACCTCTGAGAGCTTGCCTGCTTCTGTGGTGAGAATTTAAAATTGAAATCAAGTGCTAAACCATTCTCTCTGCTGCTCGAGTTAATCATCCTCATTCATAGGTCTGGTCACTTTGCTAAACTGTACCAAATATTAGTGTTTTTTTTTACCAAATGAATAATAAAAATGTCTGAGTCACACATTTATGTCATTTTGTTCTGTTTCCATCTTACCTTTCTAGTCTTGTTTCACAGTATTGCACTTTGGAGTGGGATTGCCAGGTTCTCTGTAGATGCCACACTCTTTCCACCTAAAGATTGTGTGTAGGGGAGAGGTTTGTAGGGGATAAGAATGAGAGAGAACCACAGAGAGAGAGAGAAAATAAGATTTATTAAAGCATATAAACTGTGAGGGAAATTTCTAACTCATGAAACAGCTAGACTCATGTAAATAATATCCATAAGGTGAGAAAATAATGCTTAACAGTAACTTTAAAGATAGGAGATACACTCAAGAGTTATCCATAAGCATTTCTTCAATGCTTGCTCATTATGCTCCAGGTGCTGCCTTAAGTGTTGAAGATCACAGAAAGGCAAAAGGCTGGTTCTTCCATTAAAGTTCTCACAGTCTAATGGGCAACATAAAATGCAATCAACTGTATGAACAAGACATCTACAGGACCAATTGGAGATAGTTTGCAGAGGGAAGGCATGTGTTTGGATTGGGGGAGGGTTGGGCAAAGATTTTTTTGTGGAAGGTGGGATTTTAGCTGAAAACTGAAGGAAGTCAGGAAGAGGTAGAGCTGAAGAGGGAGACATTCTTGTCATGGGCAACAGCCAGGGAAAATGCATGAAATTGGAACAGTGAGGAGGCTGGTATCCCTCCATCATAGAGCAGATGGGAGTGGAGGGCTAAGGAGTAAGAACACTGATAAGGGAGGAAGTCAGATTAATAAAGGACTTTGATCACCAGCAGGACTTTATGTTTGATCTTGGAGATGATAGGGAGTTCCTACAGTTTTATTGAGTGGAAGATGACTTGGACAGACCTTCAGTAAGTGCAGTTTGACAGCTGAACAGAGGCTGGACTTGAGACAAGGTGACTCATCAGTAGATTATTGTCAGGCATAAAGTAATGAGAGCCTATACCAGATTGGTGCAAGTGTCAGCATAGAGAAGAGGATGTGCACAAGGTCAAATCAACAGAGCTTGGTAATAGCTTGGATATGGTGACTGAGAGTGAAGGGTTGAGGATGGCATGTACGATTTTTTTTTTTTTTTTTAGGTTTTTGCAAGGCAAATGGTGTTAAGTGGCTTGCCCAAGGCCACACAGCTAGGTAATTAAGTGTCTCAGACCGGATTTGAACCCAGGTACTCCTGACTCCGAGGCCAGTGCTTTATCCATTATACCACCTAGCCGTATCCATTACGCCACCTAGCCGGGCATGTACTATTAAAGTTAAACATAAAATCTTAACATTTGGTTTCAAAAATGGACACAAATAAATGGGAAAGGCATGGAGAGATAATTGTTTTAAAAAATTCTGGAATTCTTAATAGGTATCATTAGCGTAGTATGGCATTCAAAAAAGCTAATAATGGTCTTATGCTTATGAGAATAACGGATACCCAATGGCAACAAATATGTTTCATTGGTTTCATCCATTCAGTGTCAGAAGTGCTAGAGGAAATCCCCTAGTGCATTGGATCCTTGTGGAAGATTTATGAGAGGTCAAAAACAATCTAAGAAGTCATTATTGGATTGCTGTCAGCATTATCACCCAGGAAGGATTATCCAGAGTTTACATAGTGCTTGAAGAACTAAAATCTATTCACATTGGATTATGTTAAGAAGAAGGTTATCTAAGATGAAGAAAGAACTAGAAACCATGACTCAAAACTGGTTGAAGGAATTCAACGTGGAGGGAAGTCTTAATAAAAGTATAATAGCTCTCTTCAAGTCAAGTCAAAGCTACTTTTTTGTTTGACTTCAAATGGAATTGACCCAAAGGAAAGTAGCCTTCCGTTAGCAGATTTCCTATTCCTTTAGGTATTGTAGGCAGGTCTTAGATGGCAAGGTATCATTTAAATTGTCGAAAGGACTCTTGTTCACAGAAAGAAATGTCTTCTAAAGAGCCTTTTCAACTTTTATATTTAGTGATTAAGAAGGTTTGCTAAAATTATACCTTCCTTTTCTTGGGGGGGAGGGCAATGGGGTTAGGCTTCTTGCCCAAAGTTACACAGCTAGATAATTATTAAGTATCTGAGGCTGGATTTGAACTCAGGTCCTCCTTACTGCAGGACTGGTGCTCTATCCATTGCACCACCTAGCTGCCCTGAACCCCAGTAATTATTAATGTTAGTAAATTTTTCTTGGAGTCCTTTACAAAAAAGGAGTTTGGGTTTTTATCCAGTTGGATTGATTTAAGTTTATGGTTTTGCAGTAACCAATAGCAGAGTTCCTTATTTCACTCCCTTTATTTCACAACAACCCACTCCCCTTCTTTGTTGTTCTACAGAAGAAGAAAGTGAAAATGAAATTGGTTTAATGATATGATCAAAATCCTAAAGGTACTAAGTTGCCCAAATGGAATGAAGACTCAAATCTTCTACCTCAGTATCTAGGATACTAAACTGCCACATTTAACTAGATCTTCTAGAAATGATTTATAGGAAGAAACAGAGAAGACAAAGGAGGAAGACAGGTAGGTGGTAGGTGGTAGGTGAATGGTAAAATGTTCCAGATTAAATACTGACACCAAGGAGATAATGTTTTTGTTTTTTTTTTAGGTTTTTTGCAAGGCAAATGGGGTTAAGTGGCTTGCTCAAGGCCACACAGCTAGGTAATTATTAAGTGTCTGAGGCCAGATTTGAACCCAGGTACTCTTGACTCCAAGGCTGGTGCTATATCCACTACACCACCTAGCTGCCCCCACCAAGGAGATACTGGACATAATGAGTATAAGAATTGTGTGAGATAAGGGTTAAAAGATGGTTGTGTTTTCTTTCATATCAGTATCTGGATTAACATTGTTTATTAAATGACTCACTCCTTTGAATTTTCTTTTCCATGAGCATACTCTTTATACTTATTGCTATTCTGTATGGTTTTTCTATTTTTTCATCCACTACCAGAAAGTTTTAGTGATAGGACTATAGAGATAGAGAGAGGATCTGGACCCTGTGATTTCACTGGTATCAGGAATT
Source organism: Macrotis lagotis (assembly GCF_037893015.1). Lineage (NCBI taxonomy): Eukaryota > Metazoa > Chordata > Mammalia > Peramelemorphia > Peramelidae > Macrotis > Macrotis lagotis. Next base: position 493,950,327 of record NC_133666.1, read on the forward strand.
TGCTAATGAGAAAATTCTTTCTAACTGATATCTGTAACTTACATTATTAGAGAGCTGTTCACAGCCTTCATCTGGCAAGTAACTTAATCATGGGTCATTCACTCAATATGTATGAGAAGTAAGGACTCAAACCAAGGTTTTCCTGACTGCAAGGCCAACTATGTATCCATTGCATCATACTTGTGGTTTATGGTAGTTTTCTTTAATGCTGTTTTTTTTTTTTACAATAGCCTTTAAAAATCTTGGACAAATTCAGTTTTGTTATACTTTTATATGTATCTCCCTGACTTTTGTTGTAGTCTCAATTCATGCTATTTTAATAATTTTATTAGAACTGCATGAAATCTTTAAAATTATTTGTAAAGCATTTTACTATGTTGAAGCAATCTGACTGTAGCTCTGTGTTCAGACCCTAACTCAAAATGACTACTCAGAGTCCTCTCAAAGTGGCAGCAGAGAGTTAAAATTTAAATCGGTTGTTGCAAGAAGTGGGGCAGTTCCTAACTCTCTATGAGAGAGCAGGAAAAAGCCGAATTACAGAAGCTGAAGCAGAGTTTAAAAAACACAAAAATGACAACCTATTCCCCCTCCTCTTTTCTGCTGACCTTTACAACAATTGGTCAAACTTGATGGTCTGAAGAGAAGGGAGGTGTACCTAAGCTTTCACAGGAGGGTCTGTCTTTGTTTACATCTTATATGGTTAGGGTGACAATTTTTTTTAGCTGGAGATCTGGGTTCTCATGCTCACCTGATTCTTGACAAATAGAAACTGAGGCCTATGGCTTAGACTAATTTAGCATTATGTTTCTGAAAAGTCAGCACTTTTGCCCCTCACATCTGGAAATATCATTTCTTATTTCTCTACATTTTAGACTTTAATTGAAATTACTAATAAAGGGATTTCCAAACAAAATTATTTGTCTTTTTCATTTATTAAGGAATCTAGCAGTATCTTAACATAGGCATGGAATATATCTTGTTGGAAAATGTCTGATAAATCCATTTTTGGGGGCGTCTAGGTGGTGCGGTGAATAGAGCACTGGCCCTGGAATCAGGAGTTCAAATCTGGCCTCAGATACTTAATAATTACCTAGCTGTGTGGCCTTGGGCAAGCCACTTAACCCCATTGCCTTGCAAAAACTAAAAAAAACCCCAACAAAATCCATTTTGTTTACTTGGATTGAAGTGCAGGTTTTTTTGGTACAAATTTCACTAACTTCAATAATTAAAAAAATAAACACAGTGTGGTCTTGTATTCCCTGTGCCTTGCTGTAGTCTATTGTTTTTTAAAGTCTGCAAGTTTCTTTCTCTTTTCATGAAGTTTTTCCTTAATATTTGTGTAGTACATTCTGATATTTTCTAGTAGTGAGAAATTCAGCTCCTCTAGTCCTGTTTTTATTCCTTAAAAATATTTATTTTCCGATTACGTGCAAAAGATAGTTTTCAACATTCATCCTTTAGCAAGCTTTTGAGTTTCACATTTTTCTACCACCCTCCCTTCCCTCATTTCCTCCCCATGGCAACAAACAATTATATGCTGTATAGGTACATCGTGTTTAACATAATTCCATTTCAGTCATATTGTGAAAGAAGTTGAACTAAGGGGAGAAAAATGTGAGAAAGAAAGAAAAACCAAGAGAAGTTTTAAAAAGTTGAACTATGCTACTCTTACAGGTACAATGTTCTGGTTCTGCTCAGTCTTGTTTTTAAAAGATATTTATTCATTTATTTGTTGTTTGATATCTTGCTCTCTTTCAGTTGTCTTAAATTCATCCCTTAGTACTTTTACAGTGTGTCTCCTCTTTTCCCCTCCTTATTCTTTCAGTTTTCCTTACAAACAATTCTTGCTGGCCATTTTTCTCATCCAAAACCTCAGGAGTGATGATGTTAGGTTTAATGTCACTGAAAACAAAATAGTTTCTTACAGAATATTGACCAATTATTTTCGATTTTTGTGTTTATTGTCCTTACTGCTTCATCATTAAATGATTTAGTTGAATTGTTTCTCCCTGTTAACCTTTCTGCAAACTTGTTTGTTCTTTCATTGTTTCTAATCATTTTTTGAGGCAGGTACTGCTTATATTCTTTAATAATCTTCTTTCATGATTTTTTTCCAAATGAGTTTATATTTTGAACTTTTTTTTTGCTTTTTGCTACCTTGCTTTGCCATTTTGTAAGGGGATCAGAAGGAATTTCTATACTGTTGGCTTATTTGTTTTGGCAATTGCTTTAATCTGTAATACTTGCTTAGAAATAATGAAAATAATAATAAATGGTCTGTGTATTTTTTATTATATCCCATGTCTTAGCAGCAATAGCATGTTTACATATGTTAGGTTGAAGCTATTTTAATTACATATCGCATTTTCTTATTTTTATTTATCTTCTTTTTGATATTGAGATCTTTGCTCCAACAGTTCCATGGTCTGCACACAGCCAAATAACTTGGAAATTAGTCATTGATGGGGTGGCTAGGTGTTGCAGTGGATAGAGTACTGGCCCTGGAGTCAGAAGTACCTGAGGTCAAATCTGGCCTCAGACACTTAATACTTATCTAGCTGTGTGGCCTTGGGCAAGCTACTTAACCCCATTGCCTTGCAAAAACCTAAAAAAAAAAAATTACTTACTCACTGAGCCTCTTGATTGTTGGGATATATCTAAATTCATTTTCCTTGATTAGAGGTTATTTCAATTTTATATTTATACTTATACCACCTAGATCAGATTTAGGTGCTAGCGTTTGGAACATAGTAGGAATATTATAATGCTTGTTGGGTGATCGTTTTAAAAGGATACATCATATGGTGCTTATCAGGTCCAGTGCTTTCTTACTTTTGTCTTCAATAAGATATTCTGTTGCTGCTTTTGTTTCTTAATTCTGAACCATAGTTTCCAACCTTTTCTGCTGCTCTTCATTACTTTGAAGTTACCATATATTAAGGTATTTTGTCATCTACATTGAAGTCACACAATATTAAAGATTTTTTTTCCTTTGGAAGGTCTTATCAAAAATTTTGTTATTGAATTATGCTTCACTTGTCCTCTTAAGTGCCATTTGAATAACAGGATGAGCTGCACTAATAGTCCTGGTCAGCCTTTTGTTCATATTAATTATGATTTACTGTAGTTTGAAATGACCAAATATCTTATGAAACGATCGTGTTGCATTTTGATATGTGAAGAAAGTAATTTGTCCATTATTTGCTGAAGAACCACCAGTAAAGCATCCTTTCATTTAACTGCAACTACTTGGCATCTTTTAGGTTTTTTTTTCTTCTCATAGTTAAAATGTCAGTATTGATATAGATTCATTTCCTTTATTTCAGAGATTCTTAACCTTTTTTTGTGTAATGTACCCATTTGGCAGTCTGAAGTCTATGGACTCCTTTGATTAATGTTTCTAAACAGGCAGAGATTTCATTACCTGCTTATTAGCCTACTGAGGATGAGCATCTCACACTTTACTAGAATGGTCCTTGAAACAATATGCAGTCTATCTTTGGGACTGAACTAGAAATCTTTCCAGGATAATAAAACTTGTCAATATTTGCTCTGTGTTGACATAATATTTGAAAACTAAGGGCCACTGCTCAGCTGTATTGAAGTAGAACAATTGGAATTGGGCCTAATTTATTTTGTGAGATCTTGTTTATCATTTTTTATTTTAGTTTCAGTTCTTTTTTGTTAAATTGAATAATAAATTTATTACAAAAAATAAACTTCCCTGTTATACTGAATTATGAAATGCCATTTATTTGTATACATAATTACTTTGGATATCAGTAGTAATTTATAGGTAAGGTGATATTTGATTTGTTTTTTCTGTATAAATATTTTATTTTTTATTTCATTTTTATTTTATTTTATTTTTAATTTTTTACAATTTTCCCCCAATCTTGCTTCCCTCCCCTCCAGCCCCCACAGAAGGCAATCAGTTAGTCTTAGTTTATTTTGCAGGCAAACAGGGTTAAGTGACTTGCCCAAGGTCACACAGCCAGTTAATTATTAAGTGTCTGAGGCCGGATTTGAACCCAGGTACTCCTGACTCCAGGGCTGGTGCTTTATCCACTGTTCCACCTAGCCGCCCCAATCAGTTAGTCTTTATGTTGTTTCCATGATATACATTGATCTAAGTTGAATGTGATAGAGAAATCATAACCCTAAGCAAGAAAAATAAAGTATTGTGCACTAATGGAAAGAGCAAGTCCATCAAGGTTGGTCATCACCCCTATGTTGCTGCTAGGTTGCACAATTGTTTCACTGCTTCTGCTCATCTTGCTCAGCATAAGTCCATGCAAATCTTTCCCAGCTTCCCTGAATTCCCATCCTTCCTGGCTTCTAATTGAACCAATAGTGTTCCATGGCATACACATACCACAGTTTGTTAAGCCATTCCCCAAATGAAGGACATTTACATTAATTTCCAATTCTTTACCACCACAAACAGGTGGGCTATAAATATTTTTGTACAAGTGATTTTTTTTTTGTGCACTTTTTTTTCATTAAGCTCCTGGCAATTCTTGACTTTTTATTTCTCCATATGAATTTACTTACAATTTTTTCTAACTCATTGAAGTAATTTTTTTTGGAATTTTGATTGGTAGGGCACTAAACAGATAGTTTAGTTTTGGTAGAATTGTCATTTTTATTATATTAGCTCTACCTGTCCATGAGCAGTTGATATTTGCCCAGTTATTGAAATCTGACTTAATTTGTGTGAGAAATGTTTTATAAATGTTTTCAGAAAGTTTCTGAGTCTGCCATGGTAGATTCTCAGTTATTTTATATTGCCTGAGGTTACCTTGAATAAGATTTCTCTTTCTAGCTCTTCCTGTTGTATCTTGCTAGTCATATATAGAAAAGTTGAGGATTTATGAGGGTTTATTTTATATTCTTAAACTTTGCTAAAATTGCTAGTTGTTTCCAGTAGTTTTTTGGATGCTTTCTTGGGATTCTCTAGGTAGACCATCATGTCATCTGCCCAGAGTGAGAGTTTTGTCTCTTCCTTCTCAATTCTAATTCCTTCAATTTCTTTTTCTTCTCTAATTGCTGAAGCTAACATTTCTAATATGATATTGAATAGTAGTAGTGATAACGGGCATCCTTGGTTCACTTCTGATCTTATTGGGAATGCCTCTAGCCTCCCCGCATTGAATGTAATGCTTGTTGATGGTTTCAGATAGATGCTGCTAATTATTCTAAGGAATTGTCCATTTATTCCTACATTCTCTAGTGTTTATTTTTGGTTTTGTTTTAGGTTTTTTCAAGGCAAATGGAGTTAAGTGGCTTGCCCAAGGCCACACAGCTAGGTAATTATTAAGTAACTGAGACCGGATTTGAACCCAGGTACTCCTGACTCCAGGGCCGGTGCTTTATCCACTGCGCCACCTAGTTGCCCCTCTCTAGTGTTTTGTTGTTTTTTTTTTTTTTAGGTTTTTTTGTAAGGCAAATGGGGTTAAGTGGCTTGCCCAAGGCCACACAGCTAGGTAATTATTAAGTGTCTGAGACCGGATTTGAACCCAGGTACTCCTGACTCCAGGGCTGGTGCCACCTAGCTGCCCCTTCACAGTTCTGCTTTTTAAAGCATTCTCAGTAACTTTTTGAAGTGTTTCATCCATTTGACCTATGCTGGTTTTTAACATGTTATTTTCTTCAGCATTTTTTGGATCTCCTTGACTAAGCTGCTGACTTCTTTTTCATATTTTTTCCTGAATCTCTCTCGTTTCTTTTCCCAATTTTTTTCTTATTTGATTTTCAAAATCTTTTTTTGAGCTCTGTCATAGCCTGAGCCCAACTTTTGTTTTTCACGGAGTCTTTAGATGCAGGAGCTTGTACTTCCTTATCTTTAGATTGAGGAGGATTCTTGGGATCATAGACAATGTATTTCTCAGTGGTGTTCCTCTTTTTTTCTCTGTTTACTCATTTCTCCAGCCTGTGCCTGGTTTTGGGGTGCTTCCTGAGCTTTTGAGTTATTTTTGGGACACCCACTTTGAGGTGTTTTATTTTTGGTACCCCCCCCCCCCCCCACTGGTATCTTTATTCCTCCAAGGGCATATACTCTCTTGCCTGTGCTTTGATATGTAGATGACCACAGGCACTCCCCTTTGCCCTGGGGCTGTGAGGAGGGTCCCTGCTATCTTAGTATGGCAGGTCAAACTGCAACCTGGATGTGAATGTGGGCAAGCTGCAGAGTCCTGCCACCAGCACAACAGAGAGATTTCTGCAGTCTCCTCTGACCCCCTTACTGTCTGTGGGCTGTGCTCTGGAGGTGCAGCCTGGTTTCCCCTGATTCTCGCTGTAGGTTCTGTGGCTGGTGCTCCTCACTCCACATTCATTCTGGTGTAGCAGAATTCTCTTATGGCCCCTTGAAGCTGTTGCCAGTGATGCTTAGGCTGGGCTGGGCTGGGCTGCATTGCTTTTTTCTAACCCTGGTCCTTGTCCTGGTGAAACACACCTTTTTTGTGGAACTTCTGAGTTATCTTGGACTGGGAAAATGCATTACCCAGTCTTTCTGTGAGTTCTTCCCCTCTAAATTTTGGCTAGAGTCATAATTTTTTGACTTTTGGAGTTTTGGGGGTGGGGGAAGAATTCCTTGGAAATGCTTCCTTCATGCTGCCATCTTGTCTCTGCCCCTCTGTATAAATATTTTAAAGGATTTTTTCCATTTGATTCTTTTTTAATGGTCTTTTTCTTCATTCTCCTTCATTGTGTGCCATGTACACTCTCACTTTTCTTGCCTTTCAAGTAAATTAAAAGAAATTTAAAAAAAGGACACTAACTTTCATCATTGAATGATTTCTTTTAATGATTTTGTTATAAATTCTTTAAAGTAAAGATTTCTAATGAAAATGCTTAAAGGACAAAGGAAGGTCTGTATCATATATAAAACCTAATCACCCCACCCCATTTTTTTTTTAGTGAATAGACCCTTTAAACTAAATTAGTAAAGGATATAAATTTTGTTGTTTCACTTTTTTAATATTTCATGGATGATTTTATAGATAAAATTACATTTAGCAATAAATATGAAGAAGAATTTATATAGCCTGTTCTAGTTTGATATGAAATAGCAAATCCTATTCCTCTGTAGTTGTAAAGAAAATTCATTATAATGTCTTTAGTTGTAAGAGATGGTTTCATTGTGATTAGTTACATTGATAATAAAACAATCTTTTTACAAATGACTCAAGATGTATGGGATTGTATGTGTCTGCTTCCAATGGCATTGAATTCACATATGTTCTATCTTTTCTATTCTTTTAAAAGATTTCTCTTAAATCTTTGGAGATTTAGAAACAACAAAAATACACAAGAAATAACAGCACATTTTTTAAGAAAAACTTTGTAAAGAATTATTTAGATTGCTGATTTTATCAGGCAGTCTCTGAATAAGTCTTGTTCTTTAGAAAAAATTGAACTTGTCAGAAATTCTTGATTTTCTTATCAAATTTTGATTTTGTCACTGGGATAAATTTAATACCTTTTCATTTTTATTTTTAGGTGTTTTTTGCAAGGCAAATGGGGTTAAGTGGCTTGCCCAAGGCCACCCAGTTAGGTGATTATTAAGTGTCTGAGGCCATCAGTCATAATAGAAGATGGTTAAATTTTAATTTACTTTTTAATATGAGTGAACATTTCATATTTTTTATTATTTATGCATGATTGATATTATTAAAATTGTAGCCTTTGTTATTTCTCAGTGTTTTCTTCTAAAGTAATGTATTATACTTTGTAATTGTAGTATCAGAGGTATAAAAAAAAGTTACACTGTCTTTGATTTAGAGGTGGGAAAAAACACCAAACTGGATACTTATAACTGATTAACTGGATGAAAGAGAAATATTTTTTAGTGCTTGCTATGGAACCAGACACTGTGTTAAGCAAAACAAGTGTGTCAGACTGCTTTCAAAGTGCTTACATTACATAATAAGATGAAAATAAGAAGAAAATGAGGTGAATAAGTAAGTGGTGGTCGTCATAGAAGGATGTTTTGGGAATGATGAATGAAGTCATGGAACAATCAGTTGAAATATCTTTTGTAGAAATAGTTGTATTGTTTTGAGTATTATTCCCAGAACAAGAATTGGAGGGGTGTAGTATATGTTGCAATAGGCTTAATGTTTAGAAATGGGGTTTAGGGATGGAGTTTAGTGGAGACTGGTTCTAATGTGAAACATGACCTGGTTTGGGGTTGGTTAGATGTAATGCATAATATGAACTTATTGCTATCTGATCAGGATAGCTGGACCCTAAAGTGAGAGATCCAAAGCCGTGTGGACTCATTCCTCCATGGAATAATCCTTGGTAATCTTAGTGATCCAGAGATAAGAACTCACTCTACTTACATTGAATAGTTAGAATCAAAAGGATATTACTATTATGATTTGAAAGAGAAAAAACCAGATTTTTCACTTCTCATTATTTCACTTAACTACTTTATTATTGACAACTGGGATATAGAGAATACATGCCTACCATTATTATATATGAAGTTCCAGTGAACAAGTTAAGCGTTAGCAGGAAAAGTCTTTGTCATTATAGCTTTTTAAATTGTAAAAGCATGTTATTTTTGTCAATTACAGGCACCAGAATTTTTTTAATGTGAGGCAGTATGCTTATATTTGATAAATAATGCAACCAATTTGAGTTGAAACTTAGATGCAAAGAAATTTAAGAAAGTTGGGTATACTCCTAGGATCTTGGCTTACTGTTTAGTTAGTACTCTATAATTTAACACCTAGTTTGGGTAGCAAGAACTGTGATGTTACTAGGGGTTAATATTTATGCTAGAGGGCTAGCTAATAATGCTATTGGAGGGAGGGGGGAAGGTGTCAAACATTTAATTTTTTTAAAAAAAGGATATCTACTTCAAAGATATAGCAAGAATAAATATACAAGTTTTTTTCTCCAAATCTTTTTTACACTACTTGCTCTTTAGGGGAGTAGATTTAAAATTTAACATCCTAGGCAGAATCATGTTTGCTAGTCTTAAATCAAAAGATTTTTCTGCTCTTCAGTATATTGATACTGCCGTGCCTGGCTTTTAACTCAGAACCAGAAATACTAGGATGCCAGAATTCTGGAGTTTTCACACTCATAAGGTTGAAGAGACTGTATTCCCTTTATTTAGTGGAAAAGAACAAATAGAAAAGGCCATGGACTGAGAGGGCTGTTTCTCAGGGCCACAAGGCCTCAGAGGGGAAAGTTCTTAAGGCAGTTGCCTTTGCTGCTTAGTTTGTCAATAGACCTCCTGAGTGAAGGAGTCCCCAAATGAAATCAAAAGAATGAACTAAGCCAAGAGGTCAGGTTCAGATATATTTGTACTGGAATGAAGTATTAACTCTTAACTGGAAAAGTTCTGTGAAGGGTTAAGCCAATGAAGGTAGAATTGGAGTGATGGTTTTGAGTATATCTCCATTGCATATAGTTTAGTTTTAGCATAATTACTGTCGTGTTGGTTTTCTTGATTTAATTTAGTAACTTACTGGAGCTGGGAGTAGAGTAAAAATTCATGGTCATTTGGAGTGAAGTAACTCAAAAGAAATTTGAGATGCACAAATTTAGAGAATCCACCCATATTTGTTTCTCATTTGTCATGTCTCAGCAAAACATAAGAGGATTCATATTGTCAAGCAATAAATTTGCCTTTCAAGAAATTCTACATAGTAAATACTATATGTTCAAAATTGTCTATTTCATCTAATAAGTTACTTTTAAAAGTTAAGAACAAAACAATTTGGTATTATAGTGAGAATGGTTTTTAGTAAGGAGACCTGAATTCAAGACATACTACTGATACATTTATTGAATAAATGGATTTAAAAAAAATTCCAGTATGTATACTTTGCTATCTCAAAATATACATTTCTTTCATTTCTCATGCTGAAGTATTTTAAGACTAGTTTATTCATAATAAGATCAGGTGCTTTTTTATATCATAGTATTTATTGTAAGTTAATTTTCCTTGTAGGAGAAGGTTACTAGAATGAAAGAAAGGACTGAATACATCATCATTATTATTATTGTGATATATAGAACTTTTATCTATCTATAAGACAGTAAACTATCTGATAAAGCTTACTCTTAGATTGTCTTTTTCTTACTGCAACTAGTATTGCTATTGCCATTCATTAGCACATTCCATATATAGAATTGGTGACACTCATATTAAATTAGGTAGTATAGTAGTTGAAAATACGTTTCAAAAGAAAGTCCAGGATGAAACGGGGAAAAAAAAACAATGTTTTCTTTTTTTTTAAATTTTGTACCGTCTAATGGATTGCAATGTAATGCAATGTATGCACTCATTTTTATTGCTAACAGAAGTGGACATGTCACCTAGGTACTAAAGAGCAATTGAGAAGAAGTAGGTTGTGTTTGGGTTATTATGATAAAGCTACATTATTTCATTATCTCTCTAAGAAAGGGTAGCTAGGTGACTCAGTGGTTTGAGCACTGGCCTTGGAGTCAGGAGGACGGGTTTGAATCCAGCCTTAGGAACTTGACCTTATAAGCTGTGTAACCCTTAGGCAAGTCACCTAACCCTGATTGCCTCACATCCAGGACCATCTCTAATCCTGATCCATATCTGGCCACTGGACCTGGATGGCTCTGGAGGAGAAAATTAGTCTGGTGACTTAGCACAGCATCCTCTCATTTAAAGCCAATTCATGTGCTTGTCATGGCATCACCTCCCTGAGGTCATAGTCTTCTTTGAGAACAAAGGACAAATATCATTTTTAATAGATACTTAGCCCATGCAAGCTGATAATGCCATTTTCATGTTGCCTTTCATTTTACATTTCATTGTTAAGAACCAGTGATTTTTCACATCTATGTGTAAATTTATTACATTATTTTAAATATGTCGTATCTTCAACACACTATCTGTAGAAAAAAATTCAGTTTGCTTGTATTCCTTTAAATACTTGTATATCTTTTATTTATTATTTTATATATTTTTACTTTAAGGCAGTGGTGTTAAGTGACTTGCCCAAGGTCACACAGCTAGGTAAGTAACTTTTATCAGAGGTCAGATTTCAATTCAGGTACTCCTGACTCCAGGGCTGGTGCTCTATCCACTGCGCCACTGAGCTGCCCCTTTTGATTATTTTACATAAATTCTGCTAATGTTAATGTTATATGACAGATCTTTTAGAAAGTGGAAGTCTATAAATTTGTGGCTGTCTATGCAAAATGTTCTGGCTTGAGGAAAAATAGTGATGTATCTTGAGGCTGTAAAGAAAATGGTCTCTTCATTTGTAAATTTCTGAACCTTTTAATGCTTTTACTTGAAAAAGAAACCCAAAATTTTTGATAAGGCTTAAATGTGATTGAATTGTCTGGAACCTTGCCAACACTTTTTTTTTATTGTTAAAAGAAGTCAAACATTTCATATACTTTTTCTAATTAAAATTTTCATAACCCCCTGGCATTTTATGAATGTTTTACATTCAGTGAGACAGGTGAATCATGACAATCATCTATCATTATAATATTTGCATTTTTAATATAACCCTTGTGATCTGTAGTAGGGAACTCTTGTAAGAGCATCTTTAGTTGTCTGTGAAATATAATAATAATAATAATAACAATAACATCTTATTTTCATAGGACTTTAAATTGATAAATTATATAGATAAATATTTAAATTATATAAATTCTGTTATTTGATTATTAAAGCAATTCTAGAAAGTAAATAGTAAAATGTATTAACCTCATTTTACAGTTGAAGAAATTGAGATTCAGAAATTAAAATACTTACATTTTCTGCATTAAGTACTAGGAGCTCTAGGACCTTAAATTCAGTACTCTTTCTACTATATACCCTGTGGCATCAGCTTTACTTTTGTAGACCTGATGTAGCTTTGTAGGACAAAACTCATCATCTATAAACTATCCATTACTGGGGGGATGGGAGGGTGGAGGGGTACATACCTCAAGGCTTTGTCCTGGTTCCTTTTTGCACGTATTTTGGTGATTTTGTTAATTCTCATGGCTTAAGTGATCAACTATATGCAGATGACTACCAGGTCTTTATGTTCAACTCTAAGCTTTCCCATTAACTTCAAGCCTAAGTTACTAATTGCTTGTTGAAGTCTTCACAAGCATTTCAAATTCACTATCTCTAGAATTAAATTTTTCTCCCCCAGACCTAATCCCCTTCTTAAATTTCTAATGCCCAGGCTAATTATCTATTCGTTCCTCTCCATGTTCTACTCCTGATTTTTAGGGCTTTCTTTTCTATGCCCCAGGAAATGTCTCCCTGGAAGTTCCCCTGGAATTTTTTTTTTTTTTTTTTTTTGCCAGGCAGTGGGGTTAAGGAACTTGCCCTAGGTCCACAGTTGGTAATTATTAAGTGTCTGAGATCACATTTGAATTCAGGTCCTCCTGACTCCAGGCCTGATAAGGCCCCCCACCTCTGGGATTTTCACTTTGGAAAGGCCTCTGTGACCCTTTTCTCTTTTGGCTAATTCTTTTGACTTCCATTTTGAAGAAATTACCCATTTATGTCTTCATTTCTCTGCATGCTCTACTTCTTATTCTAGATATTTTCTTAAGGTTTTCTTTTATTATGCTCTCTTTTGGTTACTTTCTCCCTTTCCCCTCTTCAGTTTCCTTTTATATATTTTCTTCCCCATTAGAATAAGCTTTTTTTTTGTTTTTATATTTAATATTTATTCTCATTTTGTATAATTTTTTTATACATTAATAAAATATTCTTGTTTAAGAGCAAACTAAATACCCCCTCCCCCCAAAAATACAGACTCGTTTGAGCGATAAAGTAAAGGGGAGAGAAAAAAATTAAGAAGAAAAAAAATAACAGTAATAAGTGAAGGTATGGCTAGGTGGCGCAATGGATGGAGCACAAGCCCTGGAGCCAGGAGCACCTGAGCCCATACCCGACCCCGTACACCCAACAATCACCCAGCTGTGTGACGTGCAAGCCACCCCAACCCCACTGCCCTGCAAAAACCAAAAAAAAAAAGAAAAAAAGACCCAAAATATAATAAAATAATAATAATAGTAGGTTGGCTGGGTGGCGGACAGAGCATTGGCCCTTAAGCCAGGAGCACCCGGGTCCAAATCTAGCCTCAGACACCCAATGATCACCCTGCTATGCGGCCCCAGGCAGGCCACCCAGCCCCATTTGCTCTGCACCTCCCCCAAAATAATAATAATAATAATAATAATAATAATAATAATAATAACAACAACAACAATAACAACAACGATGATGATGATGATGATGATGAAGATGATGATGAAAAATGTGCTTCAGTCTTTGTTCCAACACCAGCAACTCTGTCGTGGGTGGATCACATTCTTTATGATAAGTCCATCGCAAAAGTTACTTCCATATTTTTCCACTGTTGCCATTGCTGATCGCAACTCCCTCCTTTTGTATTTCTCCACTACCATGTACTATATTTTCTCTCTCCTTTCACTCTGACTCTGCTGTAGGTTAGCTGAGTGGCGCAGCAGACAGATCCCTGGTCCTGGGGCCATGAGGCCCTGAGCCCCCATACCACCCCTTAGGCCCAGCATCCACCTGGCCCTATGGTCCCAGACAGGCCATCCACTCCCAGCCCCTTGCAATAAGTAAAAAAGAAAATGTGTTATATCTGACCATTCTCCCCGCCATGGTCCGTCCTCTCCTCATATCCCCCCCCTTCCCCCTGTCCCTCCCCTCTCCTTCTTACTCCAGATGTCTATACCCCTTTGAGTACATATGCTGTTTCCTCTCCTAGCCACCTCTGATGAGAGCGAAGATTCCCTCATTCCCCTTTGCCTTCCCCCCTTCCATATCAATGCAATAAAGAAAAATCTTATTATATGAAATATCTTGGTCTATTCCCCCTCTCCTTATTCTTTCTCCCATTATATTTCCCTTTTTTTTCTATTAACTCCATTTTTACACCACATTTTATCTTCAAATTCAGCTTTGTCCTGTGCTTCAAATATAAAAGCTCCTTCTACCTTCTCTATTAACTGAGAAGGTTCATATGACTATTATCTGTCATTTTTCTGTGCAGGAATACATGCAGTTCATCATCATTAAGTCCCTCATATTTTCCCCTTCTCCTACACTCTCTATGCTTCACCTTTGTCCTGTATTTGAAGATCAAACTTTCTGTTAATCTCTGGCCATTCCAACAGGAACATTTGAAATTCCCCTTGTTCATTGAAAGACCATCTTTTTCCCTGGAAGAGGACATTCAGCCTTGCTGGGTAGTTGATTCTCGGTTGCATTCTAAGCTCTTTTGTCTTCTGGTTTATTATATTCCAAGCCCTATGAGCTTTTAATGTAGTTGCTGCTAAGTCCTGTGTGATCCTGACTGCATCTCCATGATATTTGAATTGTGTCCTTCTGGCTGCTTGTAATATTTTCTCTTTGACTTGGGAGTTCTGGAACTTGGCTATAATATTCCTAGGGTTTTTTTTTTGGGATCTCTTTTTCAGGGGGATCGGTGGATTCTCTCCATTTCTATTTTGCCCTCTGCTTCTAGGATATCAGGGCAATTTTCCTCTAGTAATTCTTTGAAAATGATGTCAATGCTCTTTTCCCAATTATGACTTTCAAGTTTTCCAATAATTTTAAAATTATCTTTCCTAATCTGTTTCCCTTATCAGTTGTTTTTTCAATGAGATGTTTCATATTTTCTTCTAATTTTTCATTTTTTTGGTTTTGAAGTATTGATTCCTGATTTCTGGTAAATTCATCAGTCTCCCTGAGTTCTATTATTTGTCTGAAGGATTTGTTTTCCTCAGAGAGTTTTCTTATCTCTTTTTCTATCTGGCCAATTTTCCTTTTTTTTTATTCTCATTTTATACAATTTTTTTTACATTAATAAAATATACTTGTTTACAAGTAAACAAAATACCCCTCCCCCCATGAATATAGATAGACTTGCTTGGGCAAAAAAGTAAAGGGGAGAGAAAAAAAATTAAAATTAAAAAAATAATAGTAATTGTAGGTATGGCCAGGTGGCGCAATGGACGAAGCACCAGTCCTGGAGCCACGAGCACCTGAGTCCATATCCAGCCTTGTAAACCCAATAATCACCCAGCCATGTGACATGCAAGCCACCCGATCCCCACTGCCCTGCAAAAACCAAAAAGAAGAAAAAAAAAAGACCCAAAATAAAATAAAATAGTAATAATAATAGTAGGGGTGGCTGGGTGGCAGACAGAGCATTGGCCCTTGAGCCAGGAGCACCTGGATCCGAATCCGGCCCCAGATACCCAAAAGATCACCCTGCTATGTGGCCCCAGGCAGGCCACCCAGCCCCACTTGCCCTGCACCCTCCCCCAAATAATAATGACAAAAAATGTGCTTGAGTCTTTGTTCCAACACCATCAACTCTCGTGGGTGGATCACATTCTTTATGATAAGTCCATCACAAAAGTTACTTCCATATTTTTCCAATGTTGCCAATGCTGATCGCAACTCCCTCCTTTCTTATTTCCCACTACCATGTACTATATTTTCTCTCTCCTTTCACTCTGACTCTGCTGTAGGGTCGCTGAGTGGCACAGCAGACAGATCTCTGGTCCTGGGGCCAAGAAGCCCTGAGCCCCCATACCACCCCTTAGGCCCAGAATCCACCTGGCCCTATGGTCCTGGGCAGGCCATCCAATCCCAGCCCCTTGCAAGAAGTAAAAAAAAAGAAAATGTGTTATATCTGACTACTGTCCCCCCATGGTCCATCCTCTCCTCCTTTATTTACATCCCCACCCCTTCCCCCTGCTCCCCCCTCCTTCTTATTCCAGTTGTCTATACCCCATTGTGTATATTTGCTGTTTCTTCTCCTAGCCATCTCTGATGAGAGCAAAGGTTCCCTCATTCCCCCCTTGCCTCCCCCCTTCCATATCATTGCAATAGCTCATTGTAATAAAAAAAAAATCTTATTATGTGAAATATCTTGGACTATTCCCCCTCTCCTTTTTCTTTCTCCCATTCCATTTCCCTTTTTTTCCTATTGATTCCATTTTTACACCATATTTTATCTTCGAATTCAGCTTTCTCCTGTGCTTCAACTATAAAAGCTCCCTCTACCTGCTCTATTAACTGAGATGGTTCATATGAATATTATCAGTATCATTTTTCTATACATGCAGTTCATTCTCATTAAGTCCCTCATATTTCCCCCCTCTCCTCCAATCTCCATGCTTCACCCTAGTCCTGTATCTGAACATCAAACCTTCTGTTCAGCCCTGGCCATTCCAAAAGGAACCTTTGAAATTCCCCTGGTTTATTGAAATTCCATCTTTTTCCCTGGAAGAGGACATTCAGCCTTGCTGGGTAGTTCATTCTTGGCTGCATTCTAAGCTCTTTTGCCTTCCGGTATATTGTATTCCAAGCTCTACGTGCTTCCAATGTAGTTGCTGCTAAGTCCTGTGTGATCCTGACTGCAGCTCCATGATATTTGAACTGTGTCCTTCTGGCTGCTTGTAATATTTTCTCTTTGACTTGGGAGTTCTGGAACTTGGCTATAATATTCCTAGGGGTTGGATTTTTGGGATCTCTTTCGTGGGGGGGATCGGTGGATTCTCTCCATTTCTATTTTTCCCTCTGCTTCTAGAGTATCAGGGCAATTTTCCTGTAGTAATTCTTTGAAAATGATGTCAAGGCTCTTTTCCTGATCATGACTTTCAGGTATTCCAATAATTTTCAAATTATCTTTCCTAAGTCTGTTTTCCGTATCAGTTGTTTTTTCAATGAGACATTTCATATTTTCTTATAATTTTTCATTTTTTTGGTTTTAATGTATTGATTCCTGATTTCCGGTAAATTCATCAATCTCCCTGAGTTCTGTTCTTTGTCTAAAGGATTTGTTCTTCTCAGAGAGCTTTCTTATCTCCTTTTCCATCTGGCCAATTCTGCTTTTTAAAGCACACTTCTCTTCATTTACTTTTTGAACTGTTTTATCCATTTTACCTAAGTTGTTTTTTAGCATGCTGTTTTTTTTCAGCATTTTTTTGGATTTCCTTGACTAAGCTGCTGACTTCATTTTCATGTTTTTCCTGCATCTCTCTCCTTTCTTTTCTCAGTTTTTCTTCCAACTCCCTCATTTGATTTTCAAAGTCTTTTTTTGAGCTCTATCATAGCCTGAGCCCAATTTCTGTTTTTTCTTGGAGTCTTTAGATGCAGGAGCTTTTGCTTCCTCATCTTCAGACTGAGTATTTTGATCCTTGTTGGGCTCATTTGCAAAATATTTCTCAATGGTCTTCCTCTTGTTTCTTTGCTTATTCATTTTCCCAACCTAAGCCTGTTTTTTGGGGTGCTTCTTGAGCTTTTTGGGACACCCCCACAAGGGTCTGTATGTGTGAGGTTCTGCCCTCCCTCCTGGTCTGTGAATGACCATAAGCTCCCACCTCTGCCATGGGGCCGAGGTGGGGGGGGCTCTGCTGTTCTATGCGATCAGGATCTGAATGTGGTCAGAGCCCCAGAGTCCTGTTCCAGGGGCAGAGGACAGAGCTAGGTAGTCTCTTTCTCTTCACTCCCCTCCCTCAGCTCAGTGGGCTCATGCCCTGGGGACTCCTGCTTACCAGCTCCGCCTGCTTCTGTTTCCTGGTCTAGGTTGCAGAAAGACCAAGCTGCTGGCTGTGTGCCCTGGGAGCTGGGCTCCATGTGCTCGCTCTGGCAGAGGTCCCCTGCTGTTCCCCCACTTTGTGCTCAGTGCTCCCCGCGGTGCAGCTCAGGAGACTCCCCGGCTGCTGTGAGCCGTGGCTCCCAGTGCCCTGGGGCTGCCTCCGGGAGGCTGAAGTTCTTTGGCTCTGGCGGGCCACCCCTCTGGTGGGCCGCCCCTCTGACCCCGGGGAGCAGAGCCTTTCTGCTCTTTTCCAGGTTACCTTGAGTAGCAGAACTGCCTCACTGGGTCCCTTTGTGGGTTCTGTCTCTCGAAAGTTTATTTAAACTCCTTAGTGTATGAGTTTTTATCAGAGAGCTCCTAAGACTCGATCCCTTCATGTCGCCATCTTGGCTCCTCTCCCCCCCCAATTTTGCTTTTTAAAGCATTCTTCTCCTCAATAACTTTTTGAACTGTTTTATCCATTTGACCTAAGCTGGTTTTTAGCATGCTACTTTCTTCAGCATTTTTTTGGATTTCCTTGACTAAACTGTTGACTTCATTTTCATGTTTTTCCTGCATCTCTCTCATTTCTTTCCCCAGTTTTTCTTCCAACTATCTCATTTGATTTTCAAAGTCTTTTTTGAGCTCTGCCATAGCCTGAGCCCAATTTCTGTTTTTCTTGGAGTCTTTAGATGCAGGAGCTTGTACCTCCTCATCTTCAGACTGAGTGTTTTTTTGTTTTTTGTTTTTTGTTTTTAGATTTTTTCAAGGAGTTGGGGTTAAGTGGCTTGCCCAAGGCCACAAAGGCTAGGTAATTATTAAGTGTCTGAGGTCGGATTTGAACCCAGGTACTCCTGACTTCAAGGCTGGTGTGCTATCTACTGCCCCACCTAGCTTCCCCCAGACTGAGTATTTTGATCCTTCTTGGGCTCATATGCAAGATATTTCTCAAACGTCTTCCTCTTGTTTCTCTGCTTGCTCACTTTCCCAGCCTTAGCCTGTTTTTGGGGTACTTCCTGAGCTTTGGGGACACTCTCACAAGGATCTCAGTGTGTGAGGCTCTGTCCTCCTTCCTGGTCTGTGAATGACTATATGTGACCCCCTTTGCCACGGGGCTAAGGTGGGGCGGGGCTTGCTGTTATATGGTGGGGCTAGACTGCGATCAGGATCAGAATGTGGTCAGAACCCCAGAGTCCTCTTCCAGCGGTAGAGGACAGAGCTGGGCAGACTCTCTCTTGGGTCCGCCCCCGAATATAAACTTCTTGAGTGTAGGAACTATTTTTCTTCTTGTCTTTGTATTTCCTGTGCGAAGCACGTGTATGACACATAGTAAGAGCTAAATAAATACTTATTGACTTGAATATTTGAGTTGAGGATGGTGCCATCCTTCTAATTGTGCAACTTCACAATTTCAGTCATCTACTTTTCCTTTTGCCTCCTTTCCATAGCCAATCCCTTGTCAAGTCTTGCTTATTCTGACTCCACAATATCATTCTCATTATTTCTTTCTTTCCACTCACATGACCATCCCTATTTCAGACCCTTGGGGCCTATCACCTGGGCTGCTGAAATAGCAGTTTAAGTGGTTTCCCTACCTCAAATCCCTACCCTCTCCAAACCATCAATACCATTCCCCTGTTCATTGTAGTCCGGTGACTCTTTGGTGTATCTAGGGTCAAATATAAAATCTTAAGTTTGTCATTTGAAGCCTTTCACAAGCTGACTCCGAAGCCTTTCACAAGCTGACTCCAGTTTAACCTTTCTAGACCAATTACATATTATTACCTTTTACTGTCAATTCATTTTAGCCAAACTGGATTTCTTTTTTGTAAGGCAGTGGAATTAAGTGACTTGCCCAAGGTTCACAAATTAGTAAGCATTAAATGTCTGAGGCTAGATTTGAATTCAGGTCCTCCTGACTTCAGGATCAATGCTTTATCTACTGCACCACCTAGCTGCCCCAAAACTGGATTTCTTGTAGCCTATCATTTGTGACATTCTGTCTCCCATCTCTGTACCTTTTGAATGTGTTTTCTCCCATTTCTGGAATACTTCTTTATCATCACTGCCTCTTAGAATCTTTATTTTTCTCCAAGGGTGTAGCTAGGTAGTACAGTGGGAAGAGCACTGGACCTGGAATCAGGAAAACTCATTTAGAGTTGAAGAATCCAGCACTTTCTAGCTGTGTGACCTTGGGCAAGTCATTTAACTCTTTGTCTCAGTTCCTTATCCTATAAAAGGAGCTGAAGAAGGAGTGGCAAACCACTCTTGTCAGGAAAACCCCGTTATTCTCTTATCTGTCTACCTCAGTTTCCTCAACTCTAAAGAGGGGATAATAATGACACTGACTTTGTAGGGTAATTGTGAGGCTAAAATGAAATAATATTTGTAAAGTGCTTATCACACTTGGCAAATAGTAAAGCAATATAAATGCTAATCATCAGCATCCATTGCTGTTATATTAAGTACCAAAAAAAGAAAAAAGAAGAAATCAGAATAACTGATCAGTGCATCAAAAAAAGTGTGAAATTATGAACAATGTGTGGGAAAGGAGAAGGTAGTAAAAGACTCCTTATCTTTCTTTTTGACTCCTGTTACATTGTTGTGATCAACTATGTATATTTTCTTGACTCTCTTCTATCTAAGATTTTTGCAAGGCAAATGGGGTTAGGTGGCTTGCCCAAGGCCACACAGCTAGGTAATTATTAAGTGTTTGCGATGGGATTTGAACCCAGGTACTACTGATTCCAAGGCCGGTACTTTATCCACTACACCACTTAGCTGCCCCACTACATCACCTAGCTGCCCCCGTCTCTATTTACTTTTTACAATTTCTCCCCCAATCTTGCTTCTCTCTCCCCACCCCCCTCAGAAGGCAGTCTGATAGTCTTCACATTGTTTCCATGCAATACATTGATCAAAATTGAATGTGTTGAGAGAAAAATCATATCCTTAAGGAAAAAATAAAATATAAGAACAGGTAATTTTTTTTTAAATTAAAGGTGATAGTCTTTGGTCTTTGTTTAAACTCCACAATTCTTTTTTTTGTATACAAATGGTATTCTGCATCGCAGATATCCTAAAATTGTTCCCGATTATTGCACTGATGAACTGAACAAGTCTATTAAGGTTGATCATCTCCTCCGTGTTGCCATTATGGTATATATATAATGTTCTTGTGGTTCTGCTAATCTTGCTCAGCTTTTCTATATTATAATTCTTATTTCTTATAGCATAATAGTTTTCCATACATTCAGTTCTACATTTTATTTAGCTATTAATTGATGGACATCAATTTTGTTTCCAGGTTATTGTAAGAAAAAGTGCTGCTATAAAATTTTGCCTTACATTAAAACTTTCTTCTTATCAGTTGTTTCCTTAATATAAACTAGTAATGGAATCTCTGGGGCAATAGGTATGGATATTGTAATTACTTTATTTACATAATTTCCAGTTGCTTTCCAAAATCATTCTATTGATTCATTGCCCACCAACACCATATTGGTGTAGTTATCCCACAACAATCCCTCCATCATTAATTAATTCTTTTTTTTATCTTTGTCAATATTGTAGGATGTGAAATAAAACTTCAAGGTTGTTTTGATTTTCATTTCTTTTATTATTAGTGATTTAGAGAATTCTTTCATGTTATTTTCCTTCATTTGAAATCTATATGTTCATATCCTTTGACCATTTATTCACTGGGAATAGTAATCCACCTGTAACACTGCTGACTGCTGAGGATTGGGTCTAACTATGCCATTTCTCTCATCAAATACCTTTTGCTGGCTTCCTGGAATAAAACGCAAACTCTTTTGCTCTTAATTTTTTTTTTTTTTTAGGTTTTTGTAAGGCAAACAAGGTTAAGTGGCTTGCCCAAGGCCACACAGCTAGGTAATTATTAAGTGTCTGAGACTGGATTTGAACCCAGGTGCTCCTGACTCCAGGGCCGGTGCTTTATCCACTATGCCACCTAGCCGCCCCTTACTCTATTTAAATCCTTTCACAATTTGTCTCCAATCTAGCTTTCCATCGTCTTATTTCACATTACTTTTCTAGATATACTCCATTATTCTAGTTATACTGGAGCATAAGCTTTTTCCTGAACTCATTAAGCTATTTCTTATCTGTTTATTTTCATATAGGTTGCTCCCTATATCCAGAATGCACTAACTCCTCAGTTTTGTCTTTAAAAGTCATTTTTTCCTAGTCTTAAATTAAGCTTTACCTCTCTATTGAGGTAAAAAAGGTAAAAGTAAAATTATTTACTTGATCTTCCTTAGCTGAAAGTGTTCTCTCACTCCTTAAAATGCTTTTTCAGGGTTCCTCGATTTTAATTTTCTATTATTTCTTCTCAAATCATGTCTTAACCCTGTTCTATACTTTTTAACTTTTTGATGGAGAGGCACAGTCATTTTTAATGTAAAAGTGTTCAGCAAAATACTTTGGACCTAACAGGCACTTAATAAGTGTTTATAAGAATTAGTGTGAGAAAGAGTTTGTGTGTGTGAGGGAGAATGTATATTAGTGTGCAAGGAGTGTGTCCTGTGCATTTAAAAACCCATGTCTAAAATAGTTACATGATTGAATGACTGTGAAGAGGGGGGGAAAAAAAGGAACTAAAGAGAAAAGGGGGAGATAAAAGTGAGTAGAAGAAATAGAGCAACCCATTTTCTTTAATCTCAATTTTATATGCAGCCAAGGAAATTCGATACAGGAAAGTATGTTTTTTTATTCCCTCAAATGTTGTTTCCAACTAGCTATACTGGATGAATTTTTCCTGTAAGAATTGGCCACCAGGTGTCATCAGTATGCCATTACTTGTCTTATTCTTGTTCTTAAAGACATGAGAAACATCACAGAATTTTAGAGTTGGGAGGGCCCTCCCTTGCCACAATTTATGTGATTACTGATCATATACTTTTTTTGCCTGAGGGAGAACATTTTATGTCCCTAGGCATCCTGCTGCATATTTGGGTAAGTTTAACTATTAATAAGTTCCCTCCCCCGCCCAATTAAGCCTAAACTTGGCTGTTCATAACTTTTGTTCAGGGTCTAATCTGTTTTCCAGTTCATTGTCTTTCAGATCTCCTTTCCTCCTTGAACCTTTTCTTCTCTAGACTGATCATTCCTAGTTCTTGTACCTGACTGTGCTATGAGAAAAGAGATCCTTTATCTTTGTAGTATTCTTTAAGTTTATAGTCTATTGACATCCTTGATAAAAAGTAGAAATGAATATTAACTACCAGATATGATCTGAACAGGACAGGTCCTGTACAGTGGGACCTTCTTATTCTTTGAACTATATGTATATCTCTCTCAATGTCTTGTGCTCTTTCTGCAACTGCCACATATTGAACTTGTGATCCATGATTCTTTTTAAAAATTTAATTTTAATAAATATTTTTTATTTTTATTGCTAATTTAACAGCAGCCATCAATAAATATTGCACTCTATTAAGTACAAAAAGGAAGAGCATAAGTATGTGAACTCATGAACTTCTGTTAAGTAGTTTTTAAAAAATATATTTAATAAATGAGAATTACCATTTAAGTCCCTTCCTGAAGGTCTAGTTTTCTTATGTGTATTTAAAAATATTTTCCTGTAGAATACTTGGGCTGTCAGTCTTTCCTTTTTTTCTCCTCACCTAACCAAATCAAGTTGACTAACATATTAATCACCTTTTAGGTGCCAAACTGGTTAGTTCCTCTTTTTCTGTCATACATTTTCCTGATGACATCTTTTATTTCCTGATTTTCTTGAAAATTCTTCCTTGCTTTCAGGATGGTATTACTCCACAGATTTACCAACAGTTCATCAGTGTGCTTGTCTTCATACAGCCCTAACGTTTACCATTTTCTTCTCTTGTTATCTTTGCCAATTTAGTTTGCATTTGTCTAATTAGTAGTAATTCAGAATGTTTTTCTACATGACTATTGTAGAGCTTGGGCTTCTTTATTTGAAAAATACTTGTTCATATTCTTAGATCATTTATAAAATGGAGAATGGTCCTTATTCTTTATATATCTTTGTCAGGGAAACATTGCAGAGAAGTTTTTCCGGTTAATTTTTTTTCTGTATTGGATTGATGGATTATAGGGAGGGAAAATAAGGTTGGGAGAGAATGTGCTACAGATATGAAATGTATGCATTTTCATGAGAATACTGTATTATTAATTTTACTTAACTGTTTAACTTTTTACAAGAGATCTCATGAAGTGAAAGTAATCAGTTTGAATGAATTCAGTGATCTCTAATGTTTCTCAAATCAATTTATATAGCCCTAACTTTCACCCAGCCCATGATTTCCAATTTTGTATCTCTCAACTGCCAATTAAGAAAGACATCTTAAACTGGATATTTAGAATTTTATATTTTAGCTATTTTATATTAACACCTTTAGATATTTTATATTAACGCATCTGAAACTGAAATCATTATCTATCCCTCCAAATCCTTTCACTTCCATCCATATGTATGTGAACCCATGTTGCCATCAAGGGCACCATTATCCTCCTAGAACTCTTGAGTATATCCTCTTTTACTTTATACTATCTCCTCCGTCCCCTTAATTTCACCTTTCAAGTATATACCTTTTTCTCCTCTGATTCTGCCCCCCCCCCCCCGCAAGCCCCCCCATCACCTCATTGCTGGACTTTATTAGTATTCTGTAGCTTCATCTGTTTTGCCATAAGACTCCATCCTCCACTTAGTTGCCAAAGTAATTTTTTAGAGCAGGAACTTTGAAAATTTCACCCTCTTCTTTAATAAACTCCCTTGACTCCTTGACACTTCTGGGATCAGAGATAAAATACTCTGTTTAACTTTTTAACTTTTAACAAGCCATTCATGACCTGGGGACCCACCCACCTTTTCCAGTCTTTTTTTCCTTTCCCGTTTTCCCATGCTCCTCTCTTCTCCCCTTTCCATGTGCTGTTCAGTCTTAGTGGTACTATACTCTGGGCATTTTTATTGGCTGTCTTCCTCCTTGTCCTGCTTTCTGGTCTCCCTGGTTCCCATCAAGGCCCAGCTTCAGTCCTGGCTTCTACTGTAAAACCTTTCTTGACTCTTAATTCTAGAAGCCTTCTACCTGTGGATTATTTCCTACTTATACTGTATATAGCTACTCTGAACTTGGTTGTTTGTATAGTGACTCCTGCATTATTAGCCTGTGATCTCCTCAGTGACAGGTGCTCTCTTGCTTTTCTTTGTATCTCCAGTGTTTAGTACTGTGCTGGTGTATAGTAGGTGATTAATAAAATATTTATTGACAACTGAAATATTTCTTATTAGAACAAAAAATTTCTAAAAATTGAAAGTAAATCGTTTCCTTTTTAATCTTAGCCTTATTGGATTTGTTTGTGCAAAACCTTTTAAATTTTATGAAGCCATAGTGTATTCATTCATGGTTGCCAGCATACATCTACATTGTATGTCTTATTAATGTCTATGAACAGATTTGCTTTGAACAGGATTGTTTCTATTAATATTTCTTTCAAAGAATATTTCTTGATTTTGAGATAGTGGTACAAAACCTTTTTTTTTGGGAAGAAATATTTGGGAAGGGATATTTTGATTGATTCAAGTGATTCTCTTTTTTTGCATTTTTCTTTTATTTAATTGTATTTTATTTTTTCCCAATTACATATAAAGATAGTTTTCAGTATTCATTTTTGTAAGATTTTA
This sequence comes from Macrotis lagotis, assembly GCF_037893015.1. Classification (NCBI taxonomy): domain Eukaryota; kingdom Metazoa; phylum Chordata; class Mammalia; order Peramelemorphia; family Peramelidae; genus Macrotis; species Macrotis lagotis. The sequence goes on from NC_133666.1 coordinate 493,975,590, forward strand.
AATATCAAATTTTTCTCCTTCTCTTTCTATTCCCCAAGTAACAAACAATCTGATATAGATTATACAGGTATAATCATGTTAAATACATTCCATATTCATGTTATGAAAGAAGAATCAGAACAAAAGGGAGAAACCATAAGAAAGAAAAAGATGAAAATGTACACTTTGATCTGTGTTTAGACTCCATAGTTTTTTTTTTTTTTTGTTTGTTTGTTTTAGGTTTTTGTGAGGCGAATGGGGTTAAGTGGCTTGCCCAAGGCCACACAGCTAGGTAATTATTAAGTGTCTGAGACCAGATTTGAACCCAGGTACTCCTGACTCCAAGTCTGGTGCTTTATCCACTATGCCACCTAGCCGCCCCTTAGACTCCATAGTTCTTTCTGTGAATGTGGATGGCATTTTCCATCATGATTCTTTTGGAATTGTCTTTAATCATTGGATTGTTGAGAAGAGCTAAGTCTTTCATGGTTGATCATCATATAGTGTTCCTGTTCTCACTGTATAACAATGTTCTCCTGGTTCTGCTCACTTCATTTAACACTAGTTCATGTAAGTCTTTTTAGGTTTTCTGAAATCTTTTTTGCTCATGATTTCTTTTTTTTTCTTTTAAAGATTTTATTTATTTTGAGATTTACAATTTTTCCCCTAATCTTGCTTCCCTCCCCCCACCCCCCACAGAAGGCAATTTGCCAGTCTTTACTTTGTTTCCATGGTATACATTGAGCTAAATTAATGTGATGAGAGAGAAATCATATCCTTAAGGAAGAAAAATAAAGTGTAAGAGATAGCAAGATTACATAAAAAGATACCAGTTTTTTTTTTTTTCTAAATTAAAGGTAATAGTCCTTGGTCTTTGTTCAAACTCCACAATTCTTTCTCTGGATAAAGATGGTATTCCCCATTGCAGATAGCCCCAAATTGTCCCTGATTGTTGCACTGTTAGAATGAGTGAGTCCTTCAAGGTTGATTATTGCCCCCATGTTGCTCTTAGGGTGTACAGTGTTTTTCTGGTTCTGCTCATCCCACTCAGCATCAGTTCATGCAGATCCCTCCAGGCTTCCCTGAATTCCCATCCCTCCTGGTTTCTAATAGAACAATAGTGTTCCATGACATACGTATACCACAGTTTGTTAAGCCATTCCCCAATTGAAGGACATTTACTTGATTTCTAATTCTTTGCCATCACAAACAGGGCTGCTATGAATATTTTTGTACAAGTGATATTTTTACCCTTTTTCATCATCTCTTGAGGGTATAGAGCCAGCAGTGGTATTGCAGGATCAAAGGCTATGCACATTTTTGTTGCCATTTGCATATAATCCCAAATTTCTCTCCAGAAAGGTTGGATGAGTTCACAGATCCAGCAATGTATTAGAGTTCCAGTTTTCCCACATTCAGTCTAACATTGATTATTGTCCTTTCTGTTCATATTGGCCAGTCTGAGAGGTGTGGGGTGGTACCTCAGAGATGCTTTAATTTACATTTCTCTAATAAGTAATGATTTAGAGTAATTTTTCATATGACTATGGATTGCTTTGATTTCCTCATCTGTAAATTGTCTTTGCAAATCCTTTGAGCATTTGTCAATTGGGGAATGGCTTGTTTTGCTTTTTTCCAACAATTTGACTCAGTTCTCTGTATATTTTAGAAATGAGTCCTTGATCATGATTTCTTACAGAACAATTACATTCATATTTCTCAACTTGTTTAGCCCATTTATGCCCATTTATGGGCATTCCCTCAATTTCAAGTTCTTTGCTACAATTAAAAGAGCTATAAATATTTTTGTGCATGTGTGTGCTTTTCTTTTTTTCAAGATCTCTTTTGTGATACAGATCTAGTAGTGGTATTGTGGTATATCCACAGTTATATAGTTCCTAAGGCTTGGTTCCAAAGCGTTCTCCAGAATGGTTGGATCAGTTCACAACTCCACCAATGGAGCATTTAGTGTCCCAGATTTCCTATAGCTCTTAAAACATTTCCCTTTTCTGTCATATTACCCAGTCTGATAGGTGTGAAGGGGTACCTTAGAGTTGTTTTAATTTGCATTTTTCTAAATAGTAGTGATTTAGAGAATTTTTGTGTGTGATAATAGATAGCTTTAATTTCTTTATCCAAAAGTGCCTTTTCATATCCTGACCATTCATTAACTGAGGAATATAAAATAACTTTTTTTGGCTAAATAGAACTTTGCATTCTCCATATATTTTGACCATTTAGAAAATGGTAATGATATGGTACACTTTCAAAATTTGTTCACAAAAGATTTCTTGTCCTGACTGATGCCCTCAAGTACTTGAAATTTTTTATAGGGGACAATAGGCATATAAATGATAATTTTAGGTATTAATATGGTTTGAAATTTCTTAATTTCTTTACCTTTGGTTCCTTTCCTTCCACTCTATGTCTCCATCATTTTATTGATTACATGGGTCTCTTATGTAAAGTTTAAGTAATTGATAACTTCATTAAAATAGAAAAGGAAGGAGTGAAACATGTTAGAAAACAAGGGTTAGAAAGAAGGCATGTGATTAGTCAAAGTCTTGTAGAGTATAGAGAGTCTTAATTCTTAATATCTCGAATGCTTTCATCAGTAAAAGAATTAGTAGATGCTTGGCAAGGCGAGCACCAAAGAGTATAATAGGAAGGATGATAGCCATCGCTGATGTGCTGATCATCATCTCCAGTCAACTGGCAGAATAGTTAGATTTTTTTTTTGCCAGAGCAAAGACCAGATTTAGTGAAAAGCCAGAAGGAACAAAAATAAGAAAAATAACTGACATACAGTTGAAACAATTCAACTCTGAACTGTTTAAACAAGTAATTGTTACTCACACAAAGGCTAGACAGCAGAAATGACAGACAGAATTTATAATTTTATCTAAAAGTTTAACCAGTATGTTTCCTTAAAAAGATCAAAAGAGCTTAAAACATAAGTACCTTAGTTAGCAAACACTTAGTATGTTCAAAACAGAGAGGTAGCCAAATGCCACATTGCCTTTCCAAAAACAACTTAAAAAAATTCCCACATCTTTTTTGGTTATCCTTAGATTTTATCATCAAGCTCAAATGATTCTAAGCTTTAGTATTTCTGACACTAATTGGGTAAGACTGTACTGGGCTTTTGGATTCATCCTATTATTAACTGACCTTGCTTTCATTTTTTTGTATATATAAAATTTTAAAAACTGAGATTGATTGAGGAGTTCTTTTTGCATCTTTTAGTTTAACTCTTTATCAGAATTGTTTCTCTTTATTTTCTCAGAATTTCATTCTTGACTGTTTTCCAGTACTCATGACCTGACTTCCTTTGCCTGTCAACTCCATGGGATTTTAATTCATATACTTAATGTAAATTCTGAAAATTTCTGAACTCTAGAGTACATGGCATAACTATTCTGGCTTTCTTCCATTTTAAACTACAGAGAGAGAGAGAGAGAGAGAGAGAGAGAGAGAGAGACACACACACACAGACACAGACACTCACATATCTATATAATTGAAGTCCTTCAGCACTGCTATATCATGTCTCTGTTTCAGATTTACTAGTTTCCTGAATTCCTCTATTTTTCCATGAGGTACACCAGTGATATCTGCTTCTCTTCTCAGTGACCTTTATCCAAATACTCTCTGCAGTACTTCTCTATGTCTGTTCAACTGAATATGTCCTCTTATTTGTAGTATTTCCTCTTTACTCTCTTTTGTATATCTTTTTTCCTTTTTTTTATAAGGTATTAACTTTTAGGGCCATATTACAGTCATAGATCACATCTGAGGAAGTCTTAGTAATACCCATAACATTCCTTTGCCTTGTTGTATTGACATCTTTAATTCATCTTGTTTGTTGTCTAAACATAGAAATTTGTGATCATGGGTTTTTGCTTTCTTCTTAGAGTTCTTTCCTGTGAAATTTTCTCACTTAAAAAAAACATTTTAATACTCATTTAAAAAAAATCCCAATCTCTCCCCTACAGTCATTCTGCCACCCATTGAGAAAGCAAACAATATATCAGTTGAACATAAAAAGTTATGTAAAACATTTCCATATTAGCTACGTTGCAAAAAAAAGAAAGCAAGAGAAATAAAGTAAAAAAATGCTTCCATCTGTGCCCAAAGTTCATCAGTTCTCTTTCTGGAGGTAGACAGCATTTTTCCTCATGAGTCCTTTTAAATTGTCTTGGATTATATTGATAAGAGTAATAATATTGCTCTTAGTGTTTGCAATGTTCTCTTGGTTCTTCTTATTTCATTTTGTAGCAGTTCATATAAGTCTTCCCATTTTTTCTGAAACTGTCACTCTCATTTCTTATAGCAGAGTAGTATTCCATCATATTAATATACCAAACCCATTCCCTTAGTTTCTAATTCTTGGGCTACTACAGTAAGAGCAGTTATAAATAGATCTGTTTTGTGGTTGCAGACTTATGGTTTCCTTTGCTTGAAATTTTTTTTTTTTAAACTCTTATCAAAAATTCAAATCTCAATGCCGGGTACCATCTCTTAGTCAGAATTTAGCTTCTAAATTAAAGTTTCTTTTCTGAATACCTTGTCTTTAGTGAATTGCTTTGATAAAAATATCACCTGCACCTCTATGGTCAACTGTTTCTTGTTCAAGATTCCATAATTTTTGGCATCATTTTCTAAGTTCCTTCTGGTAGTATTATTTGTGCTCATGTTGATCTTCAGAGTTGGTTAGTATTCTTCTGTTTTGACAAATCTAGGAAGAGTCTCTGTGACTTGTATACATTTCCAGGGAGATCTCTCTCTCTCTCTCTCTCGCTCGCTCTCGTTCTTGCTCTCTCGCTTTCTCTCACTCTCTCTCCTTTACCCCTCCCTCCCCCCCTCCCTCCCCGCCCCCTCTCTTTTTCTTCTTCCTCCCCCCCCCCCCACCATTGCCAAATAGCTGCCTCAGTACCCTTCACCAGGAAGCATTTGACCACTACTTTTTGGCTACTTCTAACCTATAATGGATAAATTTTGACTTAGAGAGGATTAACAACTATTTCCTTGTCAGAACATCTAGCTCCCTTTGCTTCAGAAGGATACTTAGATTTGTTTTTTAATTCCAGATATGCTATGGTCTTCCTTCCCTTTATCTTTTGTGTGGTATTTTTTAATCTCTAATCTCTTTACAGACTTATTTTGACTTTTCATAGACTTTTTTCTGTTTCCCTTCCCCATCCTTCCAGGTTAAGTCTCTTTTCCAAGTTTTTAAAGGAACAAATATTTCATTGTTACTAATGTAGTTTGAAGGAGAGGATTTTCTCAAATCCCTACAAATGACACAGATTAGCCTGCATGTTGAATCTAATAGTCATTTGTCCATGTAGATTGTATACTTGGTTCATGTTATTGAAAAGTTCATTTTGCTATATTCTTGATTGATACTTAAAAAAAGATTATTTCTTTCAGTTGTAAGAGCAAATGATCAATTTATATGGATGTTATTTCCCTTCCAGAATTTGAGTCATTAAAAGAAGGTAGCAAGCATGAAAAAAAAGAATAAATTTGTATAGAATTTCAGGTTTGGAAAGCAGTTAAAGCAACTCTAGCCTACCCTATTCAAACAAGATATTGCTGCTGGAAAATGGTAAATGAAAAGAGAAATAGACATATACTATCAACATTTCAACTGGCAATATAATTAACTTAAAGGAATTATATCAACAAGGAAACCAGAAGGTCTAGAAACCACCAATGTGAACAAATTCTCAGTTTCTTTACCAAGCAGAGACCTAGCTCCCCAAAGTAGAATGAGATAAAAATAGAATCATTTTGCAAAATCATTGGGAGGATTGTGTAAGGTTATAAGCTTTGTTTCTTTATATAACACTGATATATAGTAGAGGCAAAAACAAATTTGTGTGTGTGTGCACATGTCTGTGTGTGTTATCAATTATACTCAGGAGAGCTCTATGTTCGTGGTAACATTGATGGTATTGGGGTGACTGACTCTTAAGATACTTGAAAGGAGAATGATATGGATGAGTAGAAAAATTCATTGATGGTATTATAACCAAAAAAGTGAATGACTACATATTACTGCCAATTGCCATGATTTTCTTGACTTAGCAAAATCTTTATAAGAATAATAGGCATACAGAGGGCTTCCTGGGTGAAAATATGAAAAGAAAAGAAGCATACTTCTGTAAATCCTTTAAAATAGAAAAGTATATCTTTATGGTCACATAAGAATATGGTTTATGTTTAGTTTTTGTTAATTATTTTAAAAGCATTTATTTTGGTAGATCAAAATGTAGCCTTGAAGACAGAAATGGGCAGAATATTATATAAATCTCAGTTTTTAATCCTATGACCCTTAATGCAGCTGTTGGTACATAAATTTAATAGCTTGAGGAAACAGACAGAGAACTGAATTCTAACAGTTGTGATATTCTTGCTATAAATATATACCTTGCTATATACCTGAAGAGAAAAGAGATTATAGTCAAACTGGAAGGATAGCTCATTGAGCTAATAGAAAAGAAAGTGGAAGTTACAGTGAAAAAAATAAAGATAGGAAGAATAGCTAGACTAAGTCCAAATATACACAGAGCAGATCTGTGCTGGAATAAAATTTGGAGGACATTGAGTCAATTTTCTGAAAGAAGGGAGGCTACAGAATATACAGGAAAAAACATTGCACACTTTATTTTTATAAAATAATAGTAATTGAGAAAATATTGTTAGAAATTAACCTTTAAAAGAAAAATAAAAGAATGAATGAAATAACTTAAATTTTATTATATACCTCCTGGAAGGGTGTGTATCATCAAAGACAGACACATACACACAAAAGCAAAAAACACATTGCTTTTTCATTGACTGGGAATTATGTAATTCACTATTCTTGGTCCGTCTCTTATATGTTATTCCTTAATATGTTCTTCTATCCTAGTCATATATTTGCAAGACTATTATAATGAACTTAAGCTCCTCCTGGGGTAGAAAAATTAATGAAAATAAGCTTATTAAGCACACATAGGGTAATGAACCCAAGTAACCCCCATTTCTTCATTGATCTTGATTTCTTGAAACTTTCTACCAGGATGTAAGCATATAGGTTAGCAACATATTTCATTAACTGAGTCCTTTTTATGGAAAATATATGGGGTCTTTGTTTTAGAGAAAAGTTTAGGATCATTAAAAATACTATAATTTTTCAATTAACAGAAAATGATGGGAAAAGCCTTTGTAATAATAAGTATAATCAAGCAAACTAATCCATTCAGTGGGGGCAGCTAAATGGCACAGTGGATAGAGCTCTGATCTTGGAGGCAGAAGGACAGGAGTTTGAATCCAGCCTCAGACATTTGACTCTCACTAGCTGTGTGACCTTGGGCAAGTCAGTTAACCCTGATTACATTGCATCCAGGGCTATCTCTAGTTGTCCTCATTCATATCTGGCCACTGGACCCAGATGATTCTGGAAGAGAAAGTGATTTAGCATGTCACCCCCCCATCAAATCCAATTCATGTGCTTGTCATGGCATCATTTCCCTGATATTGTAGTCTTATTCGAAAATGAAGGACAAATATTATTAATCCATTCGCTGGCCCCAAAAAGTATGTTCCTACATCTGTGTCTATTACTTCTTTAGCAGGAGATAGATAACATGCTTCATTATAGGTCTTTTGGATATATTCTCCAGAGGATACTATGCTCAGTGCTTTGATTACAGTTATTTATTCTTTCAAAGTTTTTCCTTTAGTTACATTGTAATTTTTTTTTAATATAAAGACTTGATAGACTAGTTCTTCTCTACTTCATACATACAATTCACAATTTTCTGAAATTATCTTATGTCATTTCTTACGTCATAATAATATTCTGTAACTTTCTTTTTTACTTCTGTAACTTACTTTTAACTTCTGTACCTCATTTTGCTCAGTCATTCTCTAGTTGTCTAAGAGACAGTATAAAGGACTCCTATGGATTCTTATTAATTTTTTCTTTCATTTTAAACCACCATCCCACTCCTTGTCAAATCAAATTTGTTTTACCTTGTGTCTATTCTCGCCCTGGTATTAACTTAACTTCCTCCTTCACTGCTGAGTATGTATTTCAATTAGACTTATCTGATGCCCACTCTTCTCTTCTTTCCCCGTGTTTCTATTTCTTTTATAAGAAATAGCAAGTTCCGTCCTCTGCCTTTATTATTCACCAATGTATGTTTTCTTTTTTTTTTTAACACATCTTTTCTTTTTCCTCTCTTTAGATCTTCAAATCAGAACCAGTTCTTTTGTCTAGTCACCCAAGGGACTCTTTCATGTTGTTCTTTTCAAGTCCTTAAAGTTCTGAAGGGAATTTTCCTTCTCCTTTTAGAATATTATTACTATACCAGCTCCTTCCAATTGCTTAAATAAATTTACCTTTCTAGGTTTCTCTGAACTTTTGTATTTGTATAACAGAGTTCCTCTTCAGCCTTAAAGTATTCATCAGGAATGTTTGAAAGTTTTTTTTTATTATATTAAAGATACATTTCTTTTTCTTTCTTTAGGATTATACTCAGCTTTTACAGGCACTTATTCTTGGTTTTAAGGTTCTCTCCTTTGACTTTTCTAAGGTCCATTTGGGTTTATAAATATAAACTGCCAGGTATTTTGTGGTCCTGAATGAAGTTTTCTGATTTTTGAACTCCTATCTTGATGCTTATAATTTTTTTCTTTAATATAAGAGCTCTGATTTTTGACTTTTGGGTTTCTTTCAGGAAGAGATTGACAATCTCCCCTTAATTTGACCTCTCCTATTAGATATAGGCATTTATATGTTTTGCAGTTAGGATTTATTTGAAACATAATGTCCAGACTTTTTTTTTTAAAAAGCATTTTCAGGGATTCCAATGATTCTTAAAATGTCTCTTGACATTTTCCATGTTATTTGTTTTTGATGTTTGATGTCATCTTTTGTTTTATTTTTTTCAGTGTTTTAATTTTGTTCTAATATTTCTCACAGTCTCATGAGGTCATTGATTTCTCTTTGGTCTACTTTAGTTCTTTAATAAGGTTTACCATATTTTGACTAATCTAATTTTTCTCTATCCAATTTTTTCTTCAAGAGTTTTTATTTACTTTTAAACACGCTCTTGCTTCATTTTTCTAGGTATTTATGTAGAACTTATAGAAAATCTATTTTTCCCTTTCATATTTTTTCTATGTATTCTTTCAATTGTTATGGTATTAGGTTAACAATAATTTTTAATACTACTTGTTTTTTATGATTTTTTCATCTCTCAGTTTTAGTTACTGATTTTGGGATTTTTGTCAGGGCCAGACTCTGCTCCATGCTATTGTTGTGAATGGAATGGTGAGACCTGTTTGGTCTAATTCTGAGTCTTCTGAGTTTTTGACCTGAAGCCTCCACCTTTTATCTCCCCTCTCTTCAGCTTTGAGATTTAAAGTGTTAGGATTGGATCTTCAAGAATCTTTCTGGTGTTTTTGGGCAGAATATTAAGGACTTATGAGACTGTGTCACATTTCAGCACCAAATTGATTGCTTTCCATTCCCCTGGAGGTCCCCATCCTAGGGCTTTCTCAGGTTTAGAACTTTGCAGATTTCATCTGTCACATCTTTGATCATGCTGGTACTTATTTTGTTTAGGGATGGGAAGGGGATATTCCTATTGTCCCTGGGTTTCTGACTTTGTACTTCTGGAGTGGGAAAAAATAACTTAGTATAATTTCTCAATGACTGTATTGATCATTAATTTGTTTGTTGAAAATTTGAGGGTTTTGCTGGAGTAGGTTTGGGAGAGTCTTAATAGTTCACTATCCATTCAGTAACTATCAGGTGGCAGGATGTCTCATTCTTATACCAAAGTATGGTTAGCTATTTCCCAGTTGATGAATACCCTCTTAGTTCTTAGTTGTTCTCTGTCACAAAAAGTGGCATAATTTCAAAATGATTTCCAGAATAGCTGGGCCAATTCACAGCTCCATCAGCATCTGATCATAATTCCTCAGTCTCCAAAATTTGTCATTTTATTGTTTTTGCCAACTTTGCCAATTTAATAGGTATGAGATAGAATCTCAGAATTCTGTTAATTTGCATTTCTATATTAGTGCTTTGCAACATTTTTTCATTTTGCTATTTATAGCTTGAATTTCTTCTCAAGAGAACTATCTGCTTATATCCTTTGATCCTCTATCAATTGGGGAATAGTTCTTATTCTTGCATATTTGAATCAGTTCTTTATATACATTGGGAATGAGATGTTTATCAGAGAAATTTAACCACAGATTGTTTTCCAGTTAGCAAATTTCTCTTCTAAACTTGACTGATTAGGTTTTGTTTCTACAACAAATAAACCTTTTTAGTTTTATGGCATCAAAAGTGTTTTTTGTTTCTATTCCTTTTCTGGTTACGAATTCTTCCCCTTGTTTATATCTGAGAAATAATTCCTTTCTACTCTAATTTGCTTATGTTACAGCCTTTTTGTTTTCAGCAGCTAGTCTTCTGGTAGCACTTTGTTTTTTATTTTTTTATTTTTTAATTCTAGAAATATTTGTTTTCCAATTATATACAATAGTGGTTTCTATCAATCTTTTTTTGCAAGGTTTTGAATTTTACAATTTTCCCCCTTCCTCCCCTCTCTCCCTACTTCCCCCAACAGAAGGCAATCTGATATAGTCTTTTTTTTTAAGGTTTTTGCAAGGCAGTGGGGTTAAGTGGCTTGCCCAAGGCTACACAGTTAGGCAATTATTAAGTGTCTGAGGCTGGATGTGAACTCAGGTTCTCCTGACTTTAGGGCCGATGTTCTGTCCACTGAACCACCTAGCTGCCCCTGATAGTCTTTATATTTGTTTCCATGATATGCGTAGATCCATACTGAATGTAGCACTTTATGTTTGTGAATGATAAAATAGTTCATTCTCTGAATAATCAAAGTTGGAGGTTACCCAAAATATAATGGAGATCTGTGTGGTGGACAAAATGCAGGTTTCAACATACTATTCTCAAAATACTGTTTTAGAGAAGCAGTCAGTGTTTTCAGAGAGAGATGCATGAGTAGAAAATAATATGAGATGGTTAGATAGAGAGAACCAGAAATAACTAATGTATAATCTATATGCTCTATGGGTTTTCACATAATGGTGAGAAATCTAGATGAATGTTGTGAAAAAGAGCATTTATGGGAGGATGTGCACAAGAACACGTAAGGTAGGATTAGCTGTTATAGTCATGTTAATCTCTTCTGTTAGATTTGTTGATCTCTACTGGTAAAGGATGTTCCTTCCTTAGAACTCAATGAAGTCATGAGTTTAATTCTTAAAAAACTTATCTAAGCAATTAATAAATAATAGCCAACTTCAAATTTTATAGTATAGGTGAAAGTTAATAAGAGTTCAGCAGTAGGGAGATTAGTGTCAGCTGGATTCATCAGAGAATGCTTACTAGAACTAGGACTTCAGATGGAGTTTAAATAATTACATCAGACTTTAAAGAGTACATGGATTTGAAAAGATAAAGGGAATAATACTTATAGATGAAGGAGAACAATAAAGGCATGGAAGCAAAAGAGTAGCTGAACATGAGGAACATCATGGACATTGATTGAAAAGGGAAGATAATATATTGAGTTTTCTTGGGAAACAAGGGTCTGCTGAGATTGCACAAGTTGCAAAGGAAGAAAAACTAGAGTCAAACTAGCCAATTGGGAGGACAGTACAGTAATAGAAATTTGAGATTGATGATGGACTATATTAGAAAGGAGACAGTACAGAATTCATTACCATGTATATAGCCTTCTCATGATTCTTCTGGAATTTGCCATCTCTTCTACTCTAGTGTAATCTTTCATATTATTATTAGACTTTCTTTCTTATGCATTGATCAGGTCATGTAACTCCTCTAGTTAGATATTCTTCAATGGTTCCCCTTTTCAAAGATACCAAAAAAAGTTTAAAATTCTGAACCTGAATTTCAACATCTCTCACAATCTCATACCACAGTACCTTTTCAGCTTAATCTTATTGTCCTTTGAATCCCATGTTTCAGCCAATTACATAGACTCTGCCATTGACTTCCTTTTGCTTACCTGGACTGAATATCTTTGTGCTTCTTAATTTGTATGTTTGGAATGCTTTTCTTCCTCTTTACCTATTGATTTCCATCAGGAAAATGTCAATTCATTTACTCTCTCCTTGGTGCAGCTTCTCTGTTAGTAAAGATCTTCTTGTTCTTGCTTCAAAGTATTTTTTTTTTTTGCACTTAAATGTGTGTGTGTGTGTGTGTGTGTGTGTGTGTGTGTGTGTGTGTGTGTAATAAATGTATATTGTGTATTTAGATGGTTATCTGACTATGGGTCTTTTCTCTAATGGATTAAAGTGCTAGGAGGTCAGGGTAAACTAGCTCCAGCTTACTATATCAGGTACACACCATTTCACCAAGGAGTAGCTTTCAATTCTGGAACTAAACAAAGAGTTGTTCGAATGGTGGAAATGCAAAAAGATCCAATGGAACCTCCAAGAATCAAAATTAATAAGAATTCTTATTTGAAGTTTGTATTAGTTCTTCAAATCTATTGTTCCTTAACAAACAAATATAATTTAAAAATCAAATTGAAGTGGAGAGAAAGGATGGATTTATTAAGAGAGGAACTGATAGAACATAGAGACTAGCTATAAGATTGAAAGAAAGGACAGCTAGATGGCTCAGTGAATAGAGTGGTATCAGGAATACTCATCTTCCTGAGTTCAAATCTGATGTCAGATACTTAGTAGCTCTCTGACCCCTGAGCAAGTTGCTTAGTTCTGTTTGCCTGTTTCTTCCTCTATAAAATGAGCTGGAGAAAAAAAAATGACAAGCCACTCTAGTATCTTTGCCATGAAAATCCCAAATGAGGTCATGAAGAGTTGGATATGACTGAAATGACTAAACAAATAAAATAATTAAAACAATAGCATAAGGTTTAAGGAAGGAAATGAGTCTTGGCAGCTGGGAGATTCTATAGTCGTTAACAGCTCCAGAAAAATTATTTGGATGATTGTGGTGTGAGGAGGTAGATTAGGACCTGCACAGCCACATGCAGCTTGCAGTTGAAATTAAGGACTTTACTTTTGGACATGTTGAGTTTGAGGTGCTAAAATTCCATTAGCCATTTGGAGATTTGAGAAACTTAGCATTGGATTTATAATTTGGTGGTTATTGGAATTTTCAGGTCAGGGTACTGACCATACAAAAGGACAAGCTTAATTTGATTTGTAAATTTCATAGAAGAGGATGAAGAGAGTTATCATATGTTTAGAGGAACATTCATTTAAATGTTCATTTTTGGAATGTAAGATTGTATGTAGAATTAAAATTTCTCAGCAAAATAAATGGAAAACGATTTGCTTTAAATAAATAATGTAAATAAAAATAAAATCTATATTATGGATTTTTAGAAACTTTATTTCAAAAACATTTTAAAATTCATTTTCCATTTATTCAGTTCTTCATCTGAAGTCTTAATTTTACCTCAGCCTTCAACTTTGCATGCAATATTTGACAATGACAATGATTATAGATGAGGAAATTATTATTTTTTTAAATTTTAATTTTTTAAGGCAATGGGGTTAAGACTGACTTGTCCAAGGTGACACAGCTAGGCAATTATTAAATGTTTAGATCAAATTTGAACTTGGGTCTTCCTGATTTCAGACCAGGTGTTCTATCTACTCTGCCATCTAGCTGCTTGATGAGGAAATTATTAATTGACAATTGAAGGGTGAAAGACTTTTCCTCTGAGAAAAGGTGAGATGAATGTGAAGCTCTGGAAATATGTAAAAATGTTAGCTTGGTTGTCCACTGAGATGTTTATAAGACTGAGGAAAGGTTATATAAACTATAACGTCATTGCAATTTCCTGGTATTTTAAAGTATAAGACCAAAAATATTCAGTGCTTCAGTTTTTTATAGTCACAGAAATTTGAGATGAAAAATTCACTTCAAGCCCCACCCCCACATTAAATTGATGAGGGAGAGACTGGTTATATAGTTCTTTCAATGCCTGCTTCTCTTCTTTCCAGGAAGTATTTCATATATTTGTCAAAGCTCATATAAAAAATGCAAAGAAAATTTCGTTGTGACTAATTTCATGACATTTTAATCAAGAGGCTCTAAAGTCAACCACCATTAGTGGTGACTTCAAGGTGAATAAATGAGTAGGTTCTTTTTCTACGTGCAAAAGACTAATAATGGACTTACTTGTTTTATAGGTGTTATGAAAGCCAAATGAGGTGCCCTTGACCCAAGAAACGTAGCTTCCTGAACATTCCAATAAGGATGGATAGAGATAAAAATCCTGAGAATGAAGAAGATGAAAGTTCAGAAACTAAAGGAACAAGAGACTTAAGAAATTCCATACAAGAACATGAGGCCTTATCTGATCTTAAATCAGACTTCTCAGATGAAACGCATAGAGATCTTGAGAAGACAGAAGAGAATGGAATAAACAAAAGAGCATTTTCTGAATCTTCAAACCCTTTAAATGCTGTGGATAAAAATAGAAACGAACATTTTCCCAAACGAATAAAGTTGGATGTCTCAGAATATATTAAAGAAGAGGAAAAAGCTCTTCAGAGTTCAGTTACAGCAGTGGAAATCACTGAAGATAGTATACAAAAGCCCTTATTCAATGAATTCCCAGATGGTGACACTTGTCTTTCAAATTTATTGTCTTCTAATTGTGATCTCAGTGTTGCTGACCGGGCAGCTCCAAAAATACACACAGAGAAAAAATATATGGAAGATGTTGTTTCCCTTGAACCTGAGAATGTATCTTCTCTTCACTTAGAAGAAATCACTGTTAGTTGTACTGTAGGAGATAGAGATACAATTTTTAAATGTAAAATATGTGATCAGTTGTTTTCTACTTGTTCTGATCTGGAAAAACATTCTGAAAGTCACGTAAAACATTCTAAAGAGTTTATCTGCCACCAATGCGGCTATAAAACAGAGAACAGTTCATCCTTACATATACACATCAAACAAACACATGGACAGCAGAATGTCTTTTGTTGTGATCTCTGTGGTTTTCAGTGTGTTGAAGAAAATCTTTTGGATGCTCATTACCTTGGCAAGACACACCTCCGACGTCAGAATCTTGCTGCTCGTGGGGGATTTGTTCAGATATTGACCAAAAAATCGTTTTGTAAAAAACAATATGCTACAGACACTGAAAAGACACTGAGAGCAAAACCTAGAGCTCGTAAATCGATAAATAAGAATGCTGATTCAAGAGGATTAAGAAATGCTCAAAAGAAACTTCAGGTTATCAAAGAAAGCCTTTCTAAACCAAGTGATGACAATGAGTTTTTTGTTGAAATGATTCCATCTAAAAATATTTCCTCAGAAAACCTGAAGACTTTTGAAGGAAAAAAAAATATTTCACTTAGTTTAGGAAAAAATACTGAGGATCAGGAAAAAAATGTAGGCCCATTAGTAACTTCAGAGGATCTTTTAGATAAGTTAGAACCCACTAAGAATGACCTACAAACAGTTCATAGTATTAATACAGTGGGGAGACTGGAAAGGAAAAGACCTGAACGGAGTGTTTTAATGTTAAGTTCTGGCTTTAGAAGAAGTGGATCTTTCAGCTTAAAAAGTCAAGCAAAGAAAAGACTTAGTCTTTTGGGAATTAGCAAAAAAGGCAAAAATGAAACACATAGGATGTATATGAAACACCTTAGAACTCAGATGAAGCCAAGCGATGCAAAGTCAGCAGCTAAGCAATTAGAATTTAATGCTGATATTGAGAGTTTATGTATGACTACCTCAGAAACCCAGGAATTTATGCAGACTAAGACAAAAACTCATCCTCCATCCTCTGCACAACTTGACTCTTTGATAATGAAGCCTCTTTCTGGTCACCAAATGTTATGTACTTGTACCCACTGTGGACATATCACTGAAAACAGGAACAGTTTGGAAATACATATGAAAAGATGCCATGGGAGAGAGTTAAAATTTCACTGTCAGACCTGTGATTATTCTAGTTTGTCACGAGTAGACTTAGACAGACACTTGAAGAATAACCAGCATCAGGAGGCTGGATGTATATTTAGTTGTCAGTGTTGTTCATTTATTTCTGTGGATGAAGTAAATCTTAGAGATCACATGAAGGACGAGCACAATCTGATTTTTGCTTGTTCTTATTGCAATCTATTTTTCCTATCTGGTAAAGACTTGACAGAACATGAAACCAATGAGCAACATATCAATTTATCAGTTCATTCAAAGAGTTCTCAATCAGTTACCAATGCTTTAACTTTGCAAACTAAAACTTTAAATACTTCTGAATTAAGAGATAATAGAAAAGATCCTATTGATAAAATAGAGAAAGCTTTTCAGGAGGATGTCTATAAACTCTCTAAATTGAACTATGGAAGTGAAATAAAACATTCAACCTTGAATAAGCCCCAGTTTCAATGTAAGAAGTGTTTTTATAAAACAAGATCTTCTACAGTTCTTACAAGACATATAAAACTTCGGCATGCTCAGGACTATCACTTTCTGTGCAAAGCATGCAATCTCTATTCTTTGAGCAAAGAAGGAATGGAGAAACACATTAAAAGAAGCAAGCATCTTGAAAATGCTAGAAAAAATAACATTGGTTTACGTTTTGAAGAATGTATTGAAAGGGTTTGTATAGGTGCAAGTGATAAAAATGATGAGTCTAATATTTCTGGGAATGGAACAACTGAAGGAAATGTGGAAAATATGCAGTTACAGACATCATCCTGTCTTGAGACAAAAATGATAAGTAATAAAGAACAGTCTAGTGAAATCACCAAAGATGGTGAGTTAGCTTTTGCCCATACCCCAAAGAGAGGGAGACCTAAAGGGAATATTTCACGGACATGTTCTCATTGTGGTCTATTGGCTTCTAGTATTACAAACTTGACAGTTCATATTAGACGGAAACACAGTCACCAATACAGTTATTTATGTAAAGTATGTAATTACTACACTGTAACTAAGGGGGATATGGAACGCCACTGTGCTACCAAGAAACATAAAGGGCGTGTAGAAATAGAAGCAAATGGAAAACAAGGGTCAGATATTATTGTTTTCCCTGAAGAGAGTAATATTGAGCCTTCTAGGAAAATGACTGCCAGTCCAATAGGTCCTTTAGATGGAAATGTTAGTAATACTGATGAGCCAGTTGAATTGAGTAATGCCATCTTTGAAAAATTGTCAGAAGAACCTGGAAAAAGAGTTGAAGTAGAAGTTGAAAATGCCCTTTATTCTCTAGGTCAACAGGGGAGTGAGCATCTTACTGACAAAAAAGAGTCACTACCTCTCAAATCAGAAGGCCTAAGTCAGGAGGTTGAGAAGAGTGCTACAATTACAAGTGATAATAAATGTATACATTGTGAATTTGTTGCTCACTCTTCTGCTTCTTTAGAACTGCATGTAAAACGAAAACATACGAAAGACTTTGAATATTATTGCATGGCATGTGACTACTATGCCGTTACTCGCCGCGAGATGACAAGGCATGCAGCAACAGAGAAACATAAAATTAAAAGACAGTCTTATGTTAGTTGTTCTTCTGACGATGAAGGAAATGTCACAGATAGTTCTAAAAAAATCATTGTCCTACATGAAGAAGAACATGAGCGAGATTCTAAAGAACTACAAATAAATTCTGACCAAACAGACTTTCCCCTTGATATAAGTGTATCAAACATGGTTAAATCTAGAACTGATGATTGTTCTCTCTTAGATGAGAATACCAGTGTAGACATTTCCAATGTAACCTGTACTTCCGATTCAGTAGAGGTTGATACTAGGGGAGAATATGACCTCAAAGAAGATCATTCTGTGGTTGAAGCATTCCATCAACCGCTTACCAAAGATAAAGTTGGGAAATCTGAGGAGACAACACCCCCTAAAGAAATTTCTGTTAATGACTCACCCAAAATATGTCAAAGCTCAAATCAAGGAGGTCTGGAATTTAATTGTGAGATGGTAAAGAAAAACCAAGATGCAATAAATGATGTTAGTGGTCTGGATATTCATTGTCAGAAAACTGAGGAAAACTTGAGTGAAAATGGAGAAAAAATTAATAACAAACAGGCAAGTACTAAAGTTCTAGTTGGAGAACATCAGACTGAAAGTAATCCTTCAGTTGTCCTCAAAGCATCAATTGAGCAGTCCAACGTCAATGAAAACAATATAAACAAAGCAGAAAATCTTTATGGTTCTGAGGACGGCAAAATCTCACAAGAAGAATCTGTTGCTGTGAAAGAACCAATGATGGATTCACAGTATGAAAATGAAATCATTTTGGAAGGAGAATGTTCACAACCTAACATACAAGAATATAATGAAACTTTAGAAACTATTGGTATTGATGATAAAGGGAAGTCCATGTATACGTATGACCAATTTGATTCTTCTATTGTAAGAATAAAGAATCATGAGGATGATGACCCAGCAGAGCAACCTGAGGAAAATTTGATAACAGCTGGAGTGAAAATCAATGAGATACCTTTCAAAGACTCTATTCAAGGTTTAAAAAAGAAGAAAACTGAAGGAAATTCCCTTATTGAATCCACTCGTATACGGTGTGATGACTGTGGCTTTTTAGCAGATGGTTTGAGTGGACTAAATGTTCACATTGCTATGAAACATCCTTCAAAGGAGAAACACTTTCATTGCCTATTATGTGGAAAATCATTTTATACAGAAAGTAACCTCCACCAGCATTTGGCTAGTGCTGGTCACATGAGAAATGAACAGGCCAGTGTGGAAGAGCTTCCAGAAGGAGGAGCCACTTTTAAATGTGTCAAGTGCACAGAACCCTTTGATTCTGAGCAGAATTTATTCCTTCATATTAAAGGACAACATGAAGAGTTACTTCGGGAGGTGAATAAATATATAGTGGAAGACACTGAGCAAATTAACCGTGAAAGAGAGGAGAATCAGGGGAATGTTTGCAAGTATTGTGGAAAGATGTGTCGAAGTAGCAATTCCATGGCATTTCTAGCACATATTCGCACTCATACAGGTATGTCTATTTTCTAGCAAGCACATATTTACCTATACATACTAATGAATGCTAAAATGTTGCTCTTATCCACATACACATTTATCCATTGTCTCTTAAGCAATTCTCAACATTGTCATGATCAAAAAGTCTCTGATGATATTGCAACATATTCTTAAGGTTCTTTAATCATTGATGGTTCTCCCATGGGCAGTTTCAAGACATTACTTTCACTTTTTTTCAAAAAGTTGATACTCTCTTTTAAAATTGTGATATATTTTGACCAGTACTTAGGTTTTAAAGTACATGCTAAGTAGTAGTATGTATTTTTAGAAAACATGTTGAATGATTTTGAGAGAGATGTTTTGAAAAGTGGTTATGATAAAAAATTATTTATATTTTGAGAATTTATAATATCCAATATGTGTTATGTTGGTTCCTGGGAAATGTAACTGCTAGGCAACAAAGTTCTGTTTTCAGGGAGTCAAAAATCAGTCATTATTTTTCAGAGTTAATATATAAAGTTGATTTGATGTTCATGAAGGTAGCACCTAATTTAGTTTCTGTGCTCTATCACACTTAACATTCCATTTTTATGTTTAGTTTTAAGTAGAAATTTAAAAACATTTTTGTGGAAAATGCATAAGTCACTATTCTAAATTTATGTAAAAATTCACTGCTCTGTTTCTATAAACCTGCCATACATTCTTTATTTTAAATAGACAGCTTTTCTAAATCACAGTGCTCTGCTTAGACAAGTGGTGTCTCCATAGTTGAATTTATGAGTGGATTTGAATAATAAATTCACATTTCAATGAACATATTTTCATTAAAACTGTAAGGTTTATTTTACTGTACTTTTAAATGATGGCTTATTATGGAAGCTATACTTTAAATTCATGCAGTATTTGAAATTTAGTTTCTTAGTTACCAAGAAAAAGGCAAAAAAGGCAAGAAATATCATCATCATCATCGACAAATATTTTTGTTGAAAAAATCTGAAACAATATGCATAGAACTGGCATGGATAAATATTGGTATTGCTTCTGGGCACCAGCTACTTTGTTGCAGTGGTACAATTTTTTGGCACTGCTCTTTTGTTTTTATAATATCTCTATCAATAGTATGTATGAATGTTAGATTGTAATAAACAGTTCACTTTTGGTTGTGATATGTCTGGGAAATGGTCTTGTTCACATGGGCAGAACATATGTATCAGCTCTCAATATGCACTCTTAAGGCAGATAAAACTGAATAAAACTAAGGGGAAGATGCTAATGGAGCTCTTTTTAGAATTCTTTATGCAACTGTCTGGTCAAGACATGTTGCTTATAATTGATGTGTCCATTACTTGAATTCTCTTGTAATTATAGTCAATAAGTCTTGTAAATGTGTTAAAGCTCACTAAAAGCATACAAATTCAAGAACAGAGTAAGGCTAATAATTTAAAATAATCAATGTAGGCATTTCAGCACTTAATTTCCCTTGTGTGTTGATAGCTGATCATTCTTAATCCATTAAGATTTATTTAGTCGTTTACAATGCAAAATAGGTTTGCACTGGTCACTTGTGCCATTTGAAAATGTCCACCAGGTTAAGTGCAGAATGTAGTCCATTAGTCTTCTTTGACTATATGTATTAATTGCATTTAAAATCAAGTTAATGTGGATGTGAAAGTGAGGTAACTATCAATATATGACAAAGCAACCTTACTTATATAAGTTACATCATTGATTGTAACATTTAGTAAAAGTTAGCATACTTTTTAACATCTTGTAAAGGTCTTCTCAGCAAGTGTATTTTTATTGCGCTTTGAAACGACTCCTAAAAGAACAGAATTCTTAAGTGCAGAATACTAGTTGTCCATTTCAACTTTTTAGTTTTTTTATTGTTTTTAGTGTTGCTGAACAGATTTTTAATCTGAGCCCTTTTCTCAGAGAACTTTAAAATGAATTGCTTTTCTGTTGCTTTGCTTATGTCCATGAAATAGTAATGGTAGGACTATTATTAATGGTTAACTGGAAAAGGGCTTACTCTTCCAATCTTTGTTTTCATATTTTGTGATTTACTGTTATGTTTTATGTAACCTTTTCTTCCCATCCTTAGCACAATGAAAGCAGTGCTGGAAGAAACAAATGGATTTTGGTCTTCAAGAGTAGTGGAGGCAAAAAGAATTTTCAAGTTATGCTGAGCATTTGCTAACTGGAAGGAACTGGTTTAGCTAGAAAATTCATTCTTCTGCATCATTTGCATTTGGCTAGGAAAATCTGCTGTCCACTTTTCTTCTTCAATTCTTATTTATAATAGTTCATATGTTATGTTTAAAAATAGTTTTAAGCCCTAGCTATATACCGTATATTGTGCTGAACGTAAGGGAAATAGTTACACAAGTGAGAAAGTCCCTGTGCTCAAGGAGCTTATGTTCAGTTAGGAAAAGATCGTATACGGTAGAGGGATGCCCAGGATTTGAGAAGTTACTAGGATAGGTAACCTTTCCAGAAGCAATGGCTGTGTCTATTTGATTATAGTTCTTAGAGCAAGAGATGGAAAACTGGAGGTAGGAAGAGAATTTCTGATGGAATTGTGTAAATTTGTTTAAAGATACCATTAAACTATTAAGGGAAGATCACTTTTGAGATGATATATTAAGATCTCCCACAAACTGAATGAATTAAAAAAATGTACTTTATTCAAAAAACTCCCAAACTAATATTTTATGCTAATTCATTTTAAAAGTTTGCACTTGAAATATTTTTTGCCAGTCCAGTCAATTGGTAGTTTAGATGTTTATCTGTGGCCAGTTTACAGTTGACCGGTTTGATTTGGTTGAAGCATCTTGACTTCATTTGAAGTCTTAAATGTACTGTAGTTGTGGTGTGATTCAGTTAAGCTTGGCTTTTCTTTTGAGATATTCAATATTTTAGAATCATGGAGGTTTGAGCTATATTATATTGGATTAATTGTAGAATTTGAGCTGGGTACTTGTCTTCAAAGAGACTGACATTTTTCATTAGAGTAGCTTGAATAATGTTTCTTAATTACATGATAGATCATGTGTTCTCTTTGGGTTTGATATCTATTAAAAAAATTATATAACATACCATGGAAACAATGTAAAGACTCACAGACTGCCTTCTAGGGGGGGGCTGGGGGGGGAGGGAAGCCAGAATAGGGGTAAATTTATAAAACTCAAAATAAATAATATCTTTCTTTAAAATGTAAAAAAAAATTGCCTAAATTCAGCAGTTTAGAATGACTACAATTTTCATGGTTCAGAAATGCTACAATTAAGATTTTGATTCATTTTTAGCTTTTTTTATTCTTTTTCTACTTGTTTGATGATGTTATTAGAGTAGGGGACAGATATATCTATCTATCTATCTATCTGTCTGTCTATCTATCATCTTTCTATCTATCTAAATATATAGATATATTGCTATATATATATATTTTTTTTTTAAAAGGCAGTTGTCCCTCTTTTCTTTTTTTGTTTGCCCCTCTTTTCTAGAATGCTTTCCCTTCATATTTGTGCCTTTTTGCCTCTTCAACTTCTTTTAAGACTTAGCTCAAATCCCAATTTCTGTAAGGGGCCTTTACTAGTCCCTCTTGATTTCTCTCTAAGAAATTACTTTCCATCTATATTGAGATTCCCTTCCATTTACGAGTCTATCTTGTATATACCTAGTAATTTGATTTCTCCCTTTGGAAGGTGAGTCCCCTGAGGGCAACATCAGTGTTTTTTGTTTCTCTTTGTATTCTCATAGCTTATTATAATTCATGGCACACAATAAGCACTTAATGAATATTTGTGGACTGAATGATTAACAAAAAATAAAATCAAATAAAATCAATTTGAGAATTGTATTGAAAAGCATAAAGTCAGCAAAATTTTGAAAAGTAGCCTAGCAAAAACTTAATGTGGGAAATGCATATATTTAGTATTCATTTGTGTACATTCTCTTTAATATTTACATATTAACTTTATTTAATAGTTTGATTAAAATGTTCACAGGAAGACAGGCAATAATTTGGATGCTACCAATTTTGTTCTGTTTTTAATGATTTTTGCACTTTAATTTTTAAATCCAGAAAATAAGTACTAGCTATAGATAGTAGTATTTGAATTTTCATGGCAAAGAAATGGAGATGTTAGCAGACAGTCAACCCTGAATATGAGAAATAAAAAATAGTCAAGGCCTCAGTGATTTCTGGATGAGAGCAGTCAACAGAATAATACATTTATGTATTGTCAGCACACTGTAGCAGTGATCACGAAGACCTGACTGAGCTGTGGTTTTTTTTTTACAAAGGAGCAATGTACAGTAAATGGAAAACAGCAAAGGTCTTATCAGATCTTTTGAGGCACCGGAGCAAATAAGTATGTAATCAATTGTATGAACAAAATCAAAATAACATAGTTTTAAATTCACAAGGTGTTTGAAGTCTATTAGGTAAAATTGAAATATAAATACTAGGAGAGCTTTAGAATATTCAACTGGAGTCTAGATATTAATTATATAATTAGTTTTGTGTTTCATAATTTTGAATACCAGCTATAATAGTTTTTAATTTAATGTATAGGTAGATTATTTCTCCTCGACTTTATTTTATTTCAGTAGGCCTATTAAAGAATTCATTTGATTTGAAATACTACCAAATTAGAGATATATTTAGTTTTATCAGGATCATTTAAATAAACTGTGGTTTTTCAACGTGATTGATAAAATGTGATTGCTGTGAGCTGCAGTTTCTACCTGCTTGTGACATTTAAACATATAAAGCTGACTAGATATAACCATTCAGGTGCTAAATATATTTTACATCTACTTCTAACAGTAGAAATGGAAGTATTAAGAGATCTGGCTTCATTGTCATTGAACTGTGAAATATTCAACCTTGTCTGCCCGTGCTTAGTTCTGTTGACTTTTTTATTTCTGTTAGAAGATTAAAATTAAATGCTTCATTTTTTGTCAGGTTTTGGGAATTAAAGTGAAATTTAAGACTCCTAAAATTTTATACTGAGTTCTGTTTCAACAAAGTATTCTTGGAGGATATTCTATTTTCAAGGGCACAGCACAAAGGTTCATTGATCAAGTATGATATACTGTAACATTTTTCTTATCAGAACTCTTTATGTATATTTATTAAAGATCACATATTTCATATTATACCTAACTGAATTGGAAAAAGTACTTCACAAAACATATACTAAACATTATGTGAAAAATCTAAGAACATATTATACTTACTTTAAACTGTACTAATTTAAGAATTTTTAGGGCTTAAAAAGCTGCAAGGTGGCACAGAATATATACTTTAAATAACAAGTCACTCCTTAGTAAACTGGCATGTGCCCAATTTAATCATGACTTTTTTCTTACAATCTTTAGGATTTGTATTAGGTCTCAATTTAAAAAATACATATTTTTATTTTTCTGTGTTCAAGAAAGATAATTTAATGCTGCTTCCTAGGAAATTATATTTTAGTTTTTTGCTTTGCCCTAGTCATTTTATGTTAAGAAATTTGTTCTCAAAATAAATAATAGCCAAAATGTCAATATTTCTGGTTTGCAGAATCATCATAAATTCTTGGCCCATAAAACAGTCATAAAAGCATCATATTTTATCCACTGTATATTCATACATTGTGTGTCATTACAATAGCAATGTAATGAATCATTCTGCACATGTGACAGGAAAAATCTGAAATACAAATGCTAATGTGAATTGTTCAGACCCAAAGAAATAGAGAGAAATTAGATGACGATTACAGAGAAATTTATTTGAAAATTGATATACTTTGAAAGATTTTTGGTAACCTGTCTGTATTTCTTTTTTGAAATATTCCATTTTTAGATGTTAACTTAGTTTGTTAGACACTTGTGTGAGTTATAGAGAAAGTATTTTGTAGCACATTTGCTTGGTTATCATTCAGTATACCATTTGTAATTTCAAGAACTACTAGTTTCTTTAAACTGAAACCTAAGCAAACTCTCAGTTGGCTAACCTGATTCCTGGCCTACCTTCTCAGGCCATAAATTGATGCAGCAGGGCCATTTTTGGGACATAGCAAATTGCTAATAAGATTAAAGATTTAAGAAGCACCTTTTGCAGGAATTTTCATTTCTACAAATTTGGATTATGTATTTTAATTAAACTCACATATTGTGTTAAATTTCACTTAGGATCAAAGCCATTCAAGTGCAAGATATGCCACTTCGCAACAGCTCAGCTTGGAGATGCCAGAAACCATGTCAAAAGGCACCTTGGGATGAGGGAATACAAGTGTCATGTCTGTGGGTGAGTAAATTGAAACCATTCCTACCATGGTTAGCTAAGAAGCCTATGTAAGATATGCATTGTTTGAGAATTCAAAACTATTATATGAGCAAGAGTGGCTAAAATTATGCATGCATATCCTCCTTTCCATTGTTATGGTAAATTCCTTAAATACAGTTATGACATTCTTCTCCCACTTCTAATCCTGTACCGAAGATGAGCAATTTTATGGGCTACAAGGTCAATTTGAACCTGTAATCTGTAAATTGACTAAATTATAGGATGTTCATTCACATTGCCAGAGAGAACTGTAAATTCCATTTACAGACATAAAAAATATATAATATAGTCTTTAGTGTGTGCATGTGTGTTTTTCTCACTATACTATTATAATTTTAGTCTATTAACAAGTCTTTGGGTCTGTAGGAGATTTTCATCTTGTAATAAAATACAAAACAAGAGATTGAATTTTGTACACTTGTTGTACGTATAAGGTGATTAAAACACACCCAACAGAAAACAAAATGGATTCTATTTTTTATGTTTTGTGTGTTCTTATTTAGAAACTTGTTGTTTTCCTTTCTCTCTTAATGGCTATTTCTTCTGAAGAATCATTCTTAATGTTTAATTGTCTTTCAGATGTGTTGCATTTAATAGGAGTCCCTGAAACTCCTTAATGTAAAACTAATTAATTTAGCAGAAATGTTTAAAAGGTTTTAAAATGCCATGACATATATGGTACATCATAGGATATTCAAAGTTGGATTTTAATACCCTTCTTCTGATTAAAAATATATTTTAATGTTATTATGCCAGGGAAATTAGCTATATGTGCATCACATTATGTAGGACTGTGAAACCTGAGAAACCAGCTCTTGGGTTTTTGCATAGGATAACCCAGGTTAAATCTGGTGCACCAGAGAATGGTACTATATAATGGAGGGCTGATTATTTAGTAAGAGGCTCTTCTTGCCAGTATTTTATATAAATCTCTTGTAAATCAGAAATTTAGTCCCATTTTGTATGGGACAATTGAATTTTCATCTGGGATGCAATTGAATTATTTTTACTCTGCCAAATAGTTTATACAAATAATTTTCAAGCAGTTTCATTAGATGTGCTGAGTGATTTATTCATTTGGCAAAAGTGATGGTTCAGTAATTTACAGCTTAAAGTAAATCAAGATGAACTTTGTCTGAGGTTCCCTGAAGATCGGTAGTAGAATGAGTTTTGTTACTACTGTTTTAACTATGAGGGTCAGGTGCCAAATAGTACATTTTAATTACTCCAAGTTTTCAGAATTTTAAAAGAAATCTCATTTACTATTTTAATCATGAGTTATGGATTAGAGTGAATTTTAAGGAGGTTTAAAGAATAAAAATGGTATTGCCTGTACTCAAAAACCTTAGGATTAGTTAAGACTTGCCTTGAAGGGTGTTGTCGAACTCAATAATGATACTTTGTTTTCCTTCTTGACTCAAACAAAAGCCTTAAATAGTAAACAACTTCCTGATTTGTGAAGCTTTCACTCCCAGGCTAAACATTCTTGTTAGATAAATGTGGATACATTTATGTATTATGTGTATACAATATGTTTGCTGATTAGTAAGTTTAATTTCATTTCTTTTTATTAGAGGGATAGGAATAGTAAAGAGAAACCTTCAGGTAATAGTTTTTGACATTTATACTATCAAACACTAAACATTTTGATTTAAAACTAGTTAGAACCATTAGTCATTAAGTTCTAGTAATTACTACATGATTTGGAATGTTACATGAATAGCCAACTGTGCCTTACAACTTAGGGCATAGTAATATTAAAAGTCTATATTTCTCTTGTATGTTTCAGTGGTACATGAACATTTACATACATTCATGAATTCTTATGTTTGCATAAATATAGAAATATGTCAAGTAAAAGAAGCTTAACTGTAACATTGTTTCTAGTATGATTCTGGCATTTTATTCTGCTGCAACCTATTAAATACCTTTTACGTTCATTGGCATTTAATCTTAAAACCATTGTACTGTGGCTACCATATCATTTTTTTCACTAGAGCTAAAAGTTCTGATAAATTTTAATGAATTGAAGA
Source organism: Macrotis lagotis (assembly GCF_037893015.1). NCBI lineage: Eukaryota > Metazoa > Chordata > Mammalia > Peramelemorphia > Peramelidae > Macrotis > Macrotis lagotis. Next base: position 494,002,939 of record NC_133666.1, read on the forward strand.
CTATGAAAAGAAACATGTAGTTGAAAGAGTAGAAAATAATGAATTCATCACCTTATAATGTTGAAAGAAGTAAAGTATCATTTGATTGTGTTGTATTTTTGTACTGTTTAAAAAAATAAGGAATTGGGTGGGTTAAAAATAGAAGGCGAGGTAAAAAAATTGCTAGGATTGGCCATTGGATAAGTGGCACAATAGAGCATTCGTACATTAACACTACTGACAATGTCAATTCATTATCATTGATGGCTAAATAATTTTAGAAAAGCTCAGTGGACCTATTAGTTCCTGAACATAAGCAGCTTATGCTGCATTTCTTCATTAGCTTTAATTGCTATAAATTTTACCTTTTTAAAAATCGAGCTCTAAAAGGTGAAGTGGTCTTTCAGGAACATTAACTCTATAATTTTGTCACAAACAGAAGGTCTTGCACTATGTTTTCTTTTCTGCAGAAGATAATACTCTCTTCTTTGACTTAGAATCCTATGACTAAACTCTTAATATGAAGATATGAAGAAAAATTATTTTACAAGTGTTACTGAATGAGCTAGTTAAAATTTGAACAAGTACTTGTTTAAGGTGAAAGTTAGTAGTAAGGCTAGAACTTTTTTCTCAAAAATTATCTGCTTTTTAAAGATTTTATATTTTACTCAGTTTCATAAGCATAAAGCATGAAGTTGATCAACATCTCCTAAAACATTATGTGAATTCTTTATAAATTGAGACCTTCTTAAAAGATAATATATGAAAAAAAGTACTATATGTATAATCTTATATTTTTTGGAGTTTTTATTAAGTTTTTGTTTATAATTGCTATAATTGTAACTATGAACAGTGACTTTTTAACAGTTTATATAAATCTACTTATTTTCTTGTTATTCACATTTTTTTCTTCTAGGGAAAATAAAATTGCTACACATTATAAGTTAAACTTAAGTTTACATAAGACTCAGTTTTAAAATGTGTGGTTCCTAGTGAGTTAGAGTTCCTGGATTTAGAGTTTAAAATTCTAATAGGTTGCTCATATTAGTACAGTTTCACATGCATGTACCATTTGCAAAATAACTTATTCTGCATTTTATACTGACTTTCTTTCACTGACTTTTGAGAAAACATTTTTGAAATTGAAGTGACTTCTTTCATAAGTTTTTCCTATTTTTTCTTTTTCTTAAGTATGCTTTTGAATCTGATATTGTAATATTGAATTTTATGGTTGGTTTATATTTTTGGAGGCTAAACATGACTATGTAGCCATCAGGTTAAACATTTCTCATGTAAAGTCCTCAGCCTACATGGAGTTTGATGGGTGACAAAAAGATATTATAGGATGTTTCTATCTTAACAGAACTTATGATCTTAGTGGGAACACAATTATCCATGTACCTCAAGTACATTTGTATGAATATCTTTTATTATAACAACTTCCTTCCTGCCATTATGTCATTTCTAAGGGCTTGGTGATATTGATATACTTTATTTGGCATGTACTTCAAATTCTATTCAGTTCTGCTTAGCATTTTCTGTCTTCCTCTATTCTGTTCTAGGTTCTTCATTTCCTTCTACTCCTTTATTCCTTTACTTCTTTTCTTTCTTGCCTGCCTTTCAAACACCCTTAAAATTTATCTATTTTCTCTGCTATGTACTTTATCATTCTGGTGTTCTTGTAGTTTGCTTTGTTTCATTTCCTTATTTTCTTTTTTTCTTTGTATTCTTCATTCTTTTACTGTACCTTTATTCTCTGTTGCCATTTTTACACACATTTTAAAAATGCTTTGATTTTGTCTGCACCTGTGAATTCCTATATTCATATTTTGTGTGTGCAATTAAATTCAAATATAAATCAAGAAAATAACTAAATAAAATTATGATTTTTTGAAAAATTATGATTTTTTTAGGAAAAAACCTGACTAAAATTGATGTTTTCTTTCATTAGATGAATAACTAAACTTTCAAAGAGGTTGTGTCATTGATATCAGTGTAGTATCACAAGAAATATATTCAGTTATTGGGGTGGCTAGGTGGCGTAGTCACCTTGAGTCAGGAGTACCTGGGTTCAAATCTGGTCTCAGACGCTTAATAATTACCTAGCTGTGTGGCCTTGGGCAAGCCACTTAACACCATTTGCCTTGCAAAAACCTAAAAAAAAAAAAAGAAATATATTCAGTTATCAATATAAAGCCAATCAATGTAGGTCATCCGACATGGACTATGCCAAAAATATGTTTAAGGCTTATTTTGTACAACACTGCATGAATTTCAGTACTGGTTCTTTAGGTTCAAGCAGTGGCTGCTCGTGTAGAACCCACGTGTTCAAAAAGGAATAGAGAGGAGGTCTAGTTTGGGTACCTACCTGTGAGTCTTGGGTGAAATGTTCATTTTCTTTCAAATGTACCTTCAAATACTTTTAGGTTAACTATTTATTTGTAATAGATTTAAGGAATCTTAAATAGAAAGTTCCTGCTGCAGGGAAACTATTTTTGTGTGGCATTACCTAGTTTTTGTGCGTTAGAAGGGATCTCTATGTAGATGATTATAATGTCACTTTCTGACCTTTGCAGCTTGAATAATTGTAAATCATTGCTTCATAACGTGTCAGAGAATGTCTGTACTAGGCAATTAAATGGCAGAATATAATAGACCAAATTATTGCCTGTCATGTTTTCAACAACACAGTTAGTATTTGAGTTACACTTAATCATTACGTGCATTAGCAACTTCATTGGAATCCAGCTTCAGGCTGAGCATGAAATACATTACATTATTTAAACCTCTAATGGTACAAGTCATTTATTTGTGTTGAAGTGTACAACATGCAGAGTTTCATAAAGCAAGGAACACTTGAGAGCTTAATTTATCCAAATCAAAGTCTAAATGCAGATAAACACAAGTGGCAAAAATTAGTAATTTTTATAGGCTGGAAATATTTAAAAATACATGGTTGTGGGTAATTGTAGGCAGCAGGAATAAATTAAAATCACTATTTTTAGTCTGCTCTGGGAACTAAAGCTGTGTATACCTAAATCATTAAAAGCACCATGGAATTGCATTTTTAGCTGAACAATTAATTACACACATCATATCTGCAGATGTATCCAAATAAAATAAATGTTTGGTTCAGCTGGTTGTTTTGGTTAAAGAGTTATAGATATAAAAAGTTTGTTTTAATATATATAGCATGAATTATGCCTGTAATATTATAAAGTACCACATCTTTTTTGTTTGGAAAATGAAATTAAGTAAACATTGAAAATACTGTCTTGTTGTATGAGAAATAAATAGTTGGGGTGTTACCTTAATATTTCTAGTTTGGCTATATATTGTGGGTTAAGTTTGAACATTTTAAAAGAACCATATAACCATTAATACTTTTATTACTGTTGTTATATGTACCAGAAAAGGTATTACAAGTTTTTTAATTACTAAGATTAGAAATAATGCTTATTATCTGATGGTATATATGCCAATATTTTAACATTAAAATATCTTATATTTTGAAGCCTTTTAGAATTTCGTTTAAAGCTGATGCATCCGTTAATGTAAAAACTGGATTAACTTTTCTTTTTCAGTTTTAGTCAAGGGTATTTGATTAATAACATAGCTTAAAAATGAAGGTGTATATATATATATATATATTATAATATATATATATATATATATATATATATATATATATATATATATAATATCAACCAGTGCTTTCATTATTTTTCTGGTCTATTTGCAGGATTAGAGCAAGTTTCTTTTGCCTCTTTCCTTCCTGTTTTCTTGTGGTGCTCAATAGGAGACTAAGTCACAGGTGTTTCTAAGGACAACAATATTGCAACCTCAAATAACAGAACTGAATTAATATACAGAGCTTAACCTATTTTTAGTATTATTTTCTCCTGTTACAGTGAAAAAAGTTCTCAAGATGATTTTAGATTACATTTTCTCTCCTGACCTTCTTGGTAAATTATTAAAATAACTTTTTGTATTCTTTTTCTTTCTCAAAATCCCTTTGTGACCTATGTAGACCTTTTCTTTAACTCTTATTCTTGACTCTACCAAAGGTTGAACAACAACAAAAACAATGAAGAATCATACTTTTAAAGTTTGGAGGATCTCTGAGGCTATCTATCCCAATTCTTCTCATATGTCTATATTGATGATGATGATGTGATAGCATACATACATACATACATATATATATATATATTTGCATCTTCATATATATGCATAGATACATATATTTGTTATATCTCTATGCTTTGCAAAACCTTTTCTCACAACACCCTTGAAGTATGTAGATGAGGAGAAGGATGGCAAGGGGGAAATGACTTTCCTAAGATGACATAGACAATCCCAGGTTCTCTTGACTTTGAGATCTTTTGATTTTTCACTATACTGTGCTGCTAAAATGCTTCTGTTTTTAACATCCTTAAAAAGTTGGGACTCTTATTGAGATTTGAGTCACAGGGAGCTCATTACTTCCTGAGGCAGCCTGTTTAATTTTTGGAACTGGTTAGAAGAATTTCTTGTATACTGAGGAGAAATTTTCCTTTCTTTCATTTCCCCTCATTGTTCCAAGTTTTGTCCTTCAGAGCTAAGTGGAACAATCCCTCTTCTACTTGACAGACCTTTGGATGTTCAAAGGCAGTAATTAAGTCTTCCTTTCCTACATCAAAGATGCCCAACTTTTTCAGCTGATCCTTAGATAGCATTACTTTGAGTTCTTTCATGATATGATAGCCTTTGTTTGCATGTAGTACATAAGACTTTTTATGTCCCTGTTAGAATATTGGTGCTTAGAATCATAAAAAATGCGCCAAGTTTATTTTGATTGTTAGATTATTTTTTCTATGGATTCTAGATTTCTTCTAATTCACCTAACATCATATTAGGCTTTTTGTCTGCTGTGTCAGAGTATTGACTCATTGAGCTTGAGGTCTACTAAAGCCTCTGACCTCTCTCCTCTCCCCTTCCCTGCGCCCCCCCCCCCCCCCCGTAGAACTCTTAAATTATGCTTCTTCCTTTCCATATGTGTGAATTTGATTTTTTGAAAGCAAATTTGGCTTTACATTTATCCCTATTAAGTTTCACATTATTAAATTCATTCTGCTCTAACCTATTGACCATTTTGTGTCTCAATTAAAAAAAAATTTGGTTTTTGCAAGGCAGTGGAGTTAAGGACTTGCTCAAGGTCACACAGCTAGGTAGTTGTTGAGTTTCTGAGGTCAGATTTGAACTCAGGTCCTCCTAACTCCAGGCCTGGTACTCTATTCATTCTGCCACCTAGCTGTCCCTTCAATTCTTTTACCCACTATATTAGTAAACCTTTCTAACTTCTTGACCTTTTTAATATAATTTACTTCTAAGACATAGTTAAAATATTGACCAACATAAACCCAATAAACAGAGCCCTGTTGTTCTACTCGATACTCTTCTCTAGGTTGATTTCAGTCCATTAAAAATTGTTCAGGTAATTTTGACTTCCCCTTTGCTATCCCATTACCTACCCATATCTTTTCATTTTGTTCTGAAATATATTGAGGGAGGTTTTGAGCAATGACTTGCCAAAATTCAGGGATCCTTTGATTAACTTTGTACAAATATATATTTAGTATTTCTGTCAAATACATCAGTGATGTGACTTTAAAGATCCCATCTTGACTATTAATGATCACCTCTTTTTTAAGTTCTCACGAATAATCCTTTTAATTTGTTCTAGAAATTTGACAAGCTATTTGAAAATTTGGATGTTTGATCATACTTGGTATCTTTTCCATTTTCTACAGTTCTTCAAAGAATTCCTTGAAGGATTAAAAAAAAAACCAGAGATGAGGAAATGTAGTCTAGAAGGGAGCCATATTCACAATTCACTCACTTCAACAAATCTTTATTAAGTGGCTGTTATGTTCAAGTACTTGCTTGAGGTCCTGGGGACACGGAGAAATAAAAGAAATTCTTTCTTCCCTTCAGGAACTTATATTCTACTTAGTTTGTTATTCTTTTTCTCCTCTTTTGTCTCTTTTCTACTGGTATGTATGTCCTTTCTTCTGTTTACAGTTTCATATGAGGTGTATGATGAATTGTGAAAAAGGAAGCATGGAGAGGGAATATGTGAATTATAACTTCAGAATGCAAGGCAGATAGTGGTGTGTATAAAGAAACAATTGAATTATAGAGAAAGGGTCATCATATTTGGGACCAGTTTGAAGAATTTTAGTATTTGTAATGTTTTTTGGAGATTCTTTCAATTAGAGATAATTGTTATTTGATAATTGAGTAATTAGTATATGACACAAAAATAAAATTTTCTATAAATGTTTTATTTTTAGATAAAAATATTTT